>NC_085054.1:9097499-9393463 GCF_963662255.1 Cinclus cinclus | reverse complement strand
TGGCAGTTCATTTAGTTTGTAACCAGGCACAATTTTTCCTGCGTTTTCAAATTTGCTCACTACCCTTTTTTATTTAAATAATGAAAAACTACCCTTCATGTTAGAACTTTCCAGTATCCACCAAATGTACTTTAAGTATTAAAAAGATTATTTACAATGTTCCCCAGAAAAAAAACTAAAAACCTTTTCTTCAGTCTTAAACACAGTATACCTGCTAGTTTGTAACAGAAAGTGTCATCCTTCATCCTTCAATGTTTAGCGGTGTTTCTCAGAAGGGTACATTTATTCACAGTCCATGATCCATCCAATCATACAAATGACACTATGTAGGAGGACTTCAGTCTGAAAACACAGTTATCAAACTTGTCCTGTGTAAAAACACTCAAATGCTCTCAAGCTCAAGTCTGCATCTGAAAACTAAACAAAGGTATCATTCCATTCCTCAGCTGGAGAAATTTCAGTACGAAATAATGCTTGAAGTAGGTGGTGTAGGGGATGCTGCTAGGCCAGTCATATGCAAGTTTCCTGAAGAATTTGATCTCCTCATATGAGGGAGAAGATAAGGATCATTAGCCAGCTGGTGGACATCAAATCTATCCTCTTTTCGGTATGCTAAACAGCGTCTGATAAAGGCCTAGAAAAGAAGTGTAGAAAGTTACAGTAACATTCCAAATACTTACATTTGCTTTCAGGCAAATAGGCTAGTCCTCCTAGATAAACTAGCTTCTAAATAAATTCCTGTTCTTAAATAATTCAATTCAAATGACAATACAACATTTTACTGTTGAGCCCACTGAAGAAATGTAGCATCATGGCAGATAGATAAAAATCAGCAAATTAATTTGCTTCAAATAATCGCTCTTCAAATATGTATTTTCATGTTTGGGAACTGTATTTACAAATAAAACATTAGCACCTCACCCAGTTATTAGATTTTTGCATGTTTTATGTCTGAACAGACTAATAAAAACCAGGACCAAGTGTCAGAGGATTGAAAAAGGAGACCTTTCTACTTTCTCCAATGAGCTTCTAAAACCATTGAGTGGGGAAGAATAGGTGGATGATGCAGAGACAGAATTTCAATGCTTTAGTTGACTTTTGAACACAGGCATTTGCACATGTGCCATGACAGGGTATTGCAAAATTGACATTGATGGTTGCCACGCTCAATAGGCATTATATAAAGAGTATTTAGGAAACTCCTACCTTGCTGAAACTCTCTTGCCATGAACAACTCAATCACACCTGCTAAAAATTATCCAATCAATTGAAAAACTCTGTAGCTACATTCACTATGTCATCCCCACATTTAGGTCCATAAGGTGTATGCCAATCATTTTGTTCTAAAAGTTTCTGTCAAGTCTTATGTCTGGCACACACAGAACATTTGGTCTCCTGAGAGCCTGGGCTTCAACTTTTAATGATAGAAAATCCTTATTATTGCTACAGAACTGATTAGCACATCATTACTTAATTTAGAACTTAATTTAAAAGAATTACATATATCTTCTTTGATAAATCTGTTCATCTGTTTGTTCTTTGCTCCAATTAAAAACTGGAGATTAAAGGAGAAAATCTGTGGTAAGTTTCAAAGAATCATGCTAGAATTTACTTCTATCATTTGCATATCCAGCATGAACAAGGTACAATATAAATATCATGCACATCTGTTAGTGGATATTCACATGTTCTTGGATAGTACAGATTTTAATCAAATTCTCCACAGTAAATCCTTCAAAACAAATGAACTGTAAACAGTTACTCACAAGATCCTCAGAGTAACAATTTGTGTCTAGAATGTTTTTAAAACACTTCACAGTTTTGTGGCACTGTAGCCATACTAGTGTGAAGCAAAGGAGACCACTGCACAAAACAGGAAACAGTGAGGAGGATCAAAGTACAGTTACAGTCTGAAAACTAACAAACAATGTCATTTGAGGTTCCATATTTATTGAGTCTCCATGTTTTCTAAATCAGAATTTCAGTTTACAAGCTGTTCTTTTGCAACTGCCCGGTCTATAAATCTGAAAACCAATTTGGATGCTACATATTCATTGTAAATGGTCTGCATTAAGAAGTTAGTCTGAAATTGTTTTACAGCATTTCCACCAGAGAATAATTTCTCCTTCTCTCTCACAGCTATCATGACAATGGTTAATATGAGTGGAGAATACTGGAAGTTTATTTTAGTCTTTCAAACAAACAGAGCATGCAAATAAATAGAGAATGCAAAATGCTGCTAATTCTCCATGCTGAACTGCCTACTCTTTCCTAACATTCTCTATATAAAAACTACTGACAAAGAAATGAAAAGTTAAAAGACACAGATATAAACTCTTACTATGTAAAGCTATAAGTAACATGATGTGTATTTGTCAACTGCATTCAAGGGAGTTTTTTCAAATGCCAGTGAAATACCAACAGCAAACAAAAACCTCAATCAAAACCACAACTCTTCAACCAGTTTTTCATAACCTTAACTGCAACTCTCTTACTAACACTACTTTTAGAAAATATAATGAACAGAAATATACCACTACTTGTAACAGCAAGTTTATGCACTCAGCAGACTTATTTTCTTGGGAAGTTACTGCCTCTAGAAATATGTTTCCTTTCCTTTTAATCTCTAGAAGCTGAATCTTAACATTCCTAACTCTTTGGCATCTTGTGGCCAAAATCTAAGTATGTTTAATTAGTTGCTGAAATTTGAATAAGCATTCTATTATCTTGGCTTTTTTTTTTTTTTCCAAAGAGGACACCTATTGCCTCTGGTTATGAATATATCTTTCAAAAAGCAGGAGAGTTTTTACAAGCAAGTAAGAGATAATATTTTCTTCCACTTTCAGAGAATTGGACATGTGTTACAGATGCTCACAGTAGTTATCATTTGGGAAACCACCTTAATCTTTTTCTGAATAGCCAGGCTGTGTAGAATTTACACCTAAATAGCAGATCAACTATTTTGGCAGTTTTATTTTCTGAATCAGTATCAAAATATCTTCTAGATTCTTAATCTCAAAAATTCATGTTTCTAAACTCAGATTTAAGTTAATACACACATACTATGACCTTTCAAGGAGAAGAGTATTAGAGGTCATATCCTTCAGGCACCTGGTAGTCAAAGAGTTCTACCAATAAAGCTGCAGAGAATAACATCCACTGTTTTCAGAAAGAGCTTGCTACTGTTAGCAGCAGCATTTCACAAGAACTTCTAGTGAGACAGCCTGAATGAGACACATAAAATCCTCTGGGAAAAAGTAAAGCAGACAATTTTTGAGGTGGCCTACTTAAAAACCACTTGCAAATTTCTGGAAAAAATATACATAGTTTTGCTTTGAAGTACATGATTTTGAGAAGTCTCAGAATAAGGTTGCTTAAATAAAAACATCCAAATACTAGTTCTCAATTATGTTTTTCTACATACTTAGTTATTATGTCCCACAGCATTCTTGGGTTAACAACAATTTTACATCTCAATCCTTTAAAATTAATGTTTTACTTGGATATTATAGTAAAAGTTACCTTGGCTTCATTGCTTACAACAGGTTTGACAGGGAATTGAACTTCTGTGGCTTTTAATATTGTATTTTCTTGTAAGATATCTTGCTGTGATTGATTGTGGCCAAATGGCTGCAAAACAAGCACATTACTTTTTTCAGGAGATTTATCCAACTACTTTGATTTCATAAATATTTATGCTAGAGTAAGTTGTTGCAGTGTTAATACAAACTGCTAACTATTCTGCAAATAAAAAAGTTACAGGCAAGATTTTCTAATTTTTTGCAAAATCAGTGTACATCACCATAAAGTAACACAAGTAACTTTCCATGCAGATTCATGTCTTTATGAATATAATTCAGAGTCTACTGAGATCAGCCACCTACACTAAAACTCTTTAGATTTTCTGAAGTTTTTCTTACCTTTCTACCATAAAGGCATTGGAAAAAGATTACTCCAACTGACCACACGTCAACCTTATTAGAAATCTTTGGTGGCTCTTTGCCAACTACAAAACACTCTGGAGGCAAGTACCTGGAAAACAAAAGAGGCATTTCAGTCTTTAAGTACGGCATCAGTAGAACATGCTCAATTATCCAGCTGTACAAACACCTCACCTACACATCTCTGAGCTTTTGAAAACTGCACAGTTGCCCTACAATCTGCATTCCAGCACCTTGCAACCCACCAAAACTGATATTATACTTTTTTGTACAGTTAGTCAAATAAAGGGGTCAAAAGCACAAATACAGTTTTTTTTTTTTTACCTAAACTGCCGATTATAATTTTTTTTTTTTTTTTAATTGGGACCCCAGGTTAAATGTGAAGCCATCTATCAAAGCAAGAAAAGATAAAAGTCAAATAGGGCATTTTACAGAAAGACCTGGTTAGGAAACAAAGAAAGACCCTTTACCTAAGTTTTTAGTAAAAATGGTAACATTACCCAGAGGCGTATATAATAGACAAAGGTGATTGTTATTTCCGTCCCTATATTCTGCAGAAAGAAACTTAATGAAAGTTGAGGAAGTTCCCATGCTATTCCTGAATTACAGAATAACTGATGAAATGGAACTTCCTTTACAAAGCAAACAAAACCTTCCAAATGTATTCATTTAAGTGCATTCAAGTATTATTGACTGTAATATTTAAAACTGAAAAAGGCAAAAAAACTATTAGGGCAACTACAGAACAGGCACTCTTTCATTAACAACATATAACACTTAAATAGAAACTTTGAAGAAATATTTGTAGAAATGGAAATAGGCAGAAAAAAAAGAGATGAAAATGCAACAATTTAAAACAGTATCACAAACTCTCTTCTGGAATACTTGTCTGCAATTCTGATTACAGCAATCAAGACAAGTGATCTTAAAGTGATACAAATGTGAAGAAGGTTACTAAAATGATCTGAAGAATGGATAGCCTACAGTTCAGGGGGAAAAAATGTGAAGGCTACAAAAACACCAAGGAGCAAGTACTAGAAAAGGGCCACAACCTACTTGAGGGAGGACTATGTTAAGCACAGGAACAAACCAGTACAAACTGGCCACAAATACACACAGTCTGTAAATTAGAGGATTAGGTTTCTAATGATCAGAGAACTGAGGCTACAGAAGACACTTCCAATCAGATTACTGAGGCCAAAAGACTAACTAAATTTAATCAAAACATCCAGAAGTTTACCAAAAAGATTATAAAACCTAACTGCCTGGCAAGGCAGGTAACTGGACCCAGTGACTCAAGAAATCCCTTCCAGAGCTATTCTGCTGACAGCCTGTGCAATGTACTCTGAACAGACTCAGTCTCAAACTCACTCTAAGTACTTCCTTCCCTAATGAAGGCTGAGGCTCGGAGAAAGCATGAATTAGAAATGCAGAAATTAATTATGAATCTACAAAAGAAAAAAAGATCTGTAATTGTTAAGTTTGCAGCACCACTAGTGTCTGAGGCATTCTAGATGAAATCCAAAAGCCCAAATTTTTCTGATATGTATTCCTAAAATAAAACATTTGAACTGGTGTTTTAATAGGTGAAGCATTCAAAAGAGTTGCAAAAACCTAACACTTCTAAAATGCTTCAACTTGAGTTATCATTATTCCACAGCATGCACACCATGGAATTTGTGGAAGAGTATGGGTTTCCTTTTCTAAAAACTCTGAAGGAAAAGGCAAAAACTTTATTACATACAACTCCTGAGCATGGGATGGGAAGATGTACAAAGCAAATGGGAATAACACTGGCTTCTCTGCAGAGCAAATGACTTGTAACAACCCAGCCAGTACAGGATTTCTAATCCACCCACCCTGACACAGCCAGCACATACCCAGGCTCAAAGAGCTACTGTGCCATGAAGAATCTGCATCTTTAGAGACCAAATTCTAAAAACTGATTTTCTGTAAGCAACAAAATGCTTATTGTCATTCCTATGCCTTGGCAGCTCTAAAATTCTAGTGTTTTGGATGAGCATGCAAGTACACAAAAAATAAATCACAGCTTCTGAGCTGTCATTGACCTTTAGGAAGGAAGAGTAACTACTCTTTTGTCCTAAGGACATTATCTGTTGGTAATCCCTCTTCTACTATTTCCAAGTACTAAGCACCCACACATAATCATCATAGCTCAAATGTCAAATGTCTTCAACCACCAGCAGCCAAAGATTAAATACCTTCTTCAGAGGACACCATGTCTCTAAATCACGGTGATCATCTCCACACTTATTAATATATACATATTTATAAATAAATAAATAAATATCATGCATACACTCTTATTTTACTTGTTACGTTATTCTTCTAACACTTGGGAATATCAACATCACAGCACTGCGCAAAAACCTTTGTTTGTCATCCATGTAAATATTCTAGGTCCTAGTTGTCTCTCCAAATCTGCTTTATAAGACACTTATAAGCATTTATAAAATCTGAACGATCCAAAGTCTAAACAGCAAAAATCAAACCAGGCCTTACCAGTAAGTTCCTGCTCCCTGTGAAGTTAAATCCATTCCATCCACCCCATAGCTATCATCATCCATTATTTTGGACAGACCAAAGTCAGTAATTTTTATTTCTCCACATGCTGTTCCATCTACAAGAAGGATATTACCTATTCAGGGGGAAAAAAGGGAAAATTACTTCAAGAAAGGGAACAGAATGCTTTATTTTCAAAACCAAGTTCAATTTTCAAGAACATCTAACTTCATGAGGGTGACAATTTTACAGAATCAAAGACTCAGTACCATAAAATAGTGTGGGTTAAAAGGGACCCATGACCAAACCCCCAGCCTTGGTGTTATTAGCACCATGTTTGAACCAGCTGAGATACATTTAGGTAGCCCTGACATCCTCAAGTCTAGTGTAACTTGACTATGACAAGTTGCTGTGCAGTTTCAGCAACTCTCTAGGTTGCCATCATATCTGAAATGGCTCTCTCAGCGGGGAGCTGGCTGGTCAGCAAAGAAACACCAAAATGGAGTGAGGAAACATCAGAATGCAGCAGTATACTACTTACAAATAAGTTTCATTATTTTTCTGCCAGAACAAACTTTACAGTTTTCAGGGTTTGCATATGCCATAAAATTGTGCCAAGAAATTGCTGCAATCCTACAAATCTTACTCCGCGTGTTAAAGCTGTACAATATTTTCTTGATATAAAAATTATTTGATGAAGGTCCTCTGAGAACAAAAACTAATGAGACTAAGAACACATTCTGTACAATTTCATAAGACAAGAGAAACCTGTGTGAACAGTTTATTACAGAACAGAAAGCAAACAGCCTGGCACTTAGAATTACTTTAGAAACCCCACACTTGGAAGTGCAGCAGATTAAAGCACATGAAGAATATAAGCATCATTAATGCAAAATGGTAAAACAAAGGCCATGGAATCAGGACAAATATAGTTTATAAAAATATTTATTATTCATTGTAAAGAAAACTCTCTGTTTTGGAGTGCTTATGCTGGGATGCTGAAAGTGATTGATTATGTATTTACAGGTTTAAAAAAATATATGAGAAAAATTAATTATACATCAGTATTCCACAATTACCAGACACAACTGAGCCTACTAATGATTTTATCTGTTTACACTGCTAACTACCACTGCATGTATCTATTATCTACTATTTTTCCCTACAAATTCAAATCAAATTAATGCAAAGTAGAAAAGCTGCAAAAAACATTTTCCACAGAAAAGGCAGGAGATTCCGGCAATGAAATTCTGAAGAAAAACACATACTTTTCCCAGTTGTTTACAATAACCTTGACACACAGAAGATAACTCTGGCATTTTCAGGCAAAGTAAGGGATAAAAAATAAATTACATTTCCAATCACCACATTCCTCACTTACCTGGTTTAAGATCATAGTGTATAATAGGGGGCTTGATCTCATTGAGATACCGTAGTGCATTTACTATTTGCATTACAATGGACCTAGCTTCTTTCTCTGACATTAATTTATGTTGCTTGAGATAGAAATCCAAGTCATTGCCTTCACAGTATTCTAAAACCGTGCAAAACCTAGGGCAGAATTTAGAGAGACAAAATGAAAGAATGTATCATACTGCACGATCAGGAACAGACATTACAACCTAGTTTAATTCTGACAAGTTTAAGAATGGTTACCTCAATATTAAAATATATGAATGAAATTGTTCATAAAAGACATGGTATAACTATTAGCTTATGAAAACTGATGTAAACCAGAACATTCATACTCACTAAAAGAGAGAATGCATCCATACAGATGAGAAATTAAGAAAAACCTCTTTATTTATAGCAGCAACATTTCTCAGAATCAAAATACCTTAACTATCCCTTAAGATGTGACAATTTCATGTAAGGAGGTGCAGCCCAGTCACCAGGGGCTACACCTAGGCTAGTAATGTTCCTGATGTCATTTAGTCTTGGAAAATTGTCCAAGATATAGCAGCCTTTTGATGCCAGTCAGGCATTGCAAAACATTCTCTTCATCATGTTACACAAGGCCTGCAATATTTAGCAGACAAAATTTTGCAAATAGTGTGGGTTTTTTTTAAGATGTTTTGGCTGAAAGCAAGAACATACATTATTTTTGTTCAAATACCCTTCATTTCTGTTTATCTAATATACAGCACTAAAATCCTTGCCAGATACTTACGTATCTGTATCCAGGGAGAAGTAGTCATACAGTTTAACTATTCGGGGGTGATCCAGTTCTTTGTGTATTCTATACTCTCTGCAGGCATGTCTAAAAGAAGATGGATATATCAACCTTCTACAATCAACGTAATGCTATTAAGCTTAACATATGAGGCGTAAGTAATTAATATTTACTTGTGGTAGTTTTCTTTCTTTTCATCCCTCCAGCTTTTGTTAAGCTGGTGAATCTTCACAGCAGCGTATCTTTGTTCATAAAGATCAAAAGCCTAAAAAAGAAATGCATAAATATGGCAAAGTTATAACCAAAAGTGATAAAAATAACACTGAATAAAGTGAGGAAAAAAGCTGGCATATAAGTGACAAGTTTGTTGACAAGGTTACTGTCATGCTACCTTCCATGGGTTAAATGAAATCTGGTCAACCCATTATAATCCTACTTAATTAGATCTCCTTTTGTTCCCCCCCCCCCAGATTAAATGTACATGGCTCAAAAATTAGATTTATCCAACTCAACAAACTCTACCTTGTATACTTCACTGAAGCCACCTCGGCCAAGTAAATGGAGTAACAAATATCGTTCATTCAATGTGGGGTGATCTTTAAATCTTGAAAGAAAAAAAAAATCAGTTTATTCTCTTTAAGGTATACAAATAGCATCTAAAATGTAAATTTCTTAGTATTACTCATCAAATAAAGTTTTCTATTTAGAAACAACATGTAATATGCTGAGCAACATTATACCACAAGAAATCTTATGACACAACTGTACAACGTGACCAATTTCAGTACCTTTTGACTATTTAGTTAGTTTACACATACTATCACAACACTGTCATCAAAACAGTCAATCTTGGCAAACACTTTGTTATTTTTCTCTAGTTTTCTGAGGACAAGAAAAGGGTGCTTAAATTTCAACATGTAATACGTGGGTCTCTGCTGTGCCAAATTTCAGAGAAGACTCACACTTCAACTTTCTGGAACAGACAACAAGGACATTCTTCCCATTTCACACAAAACATGACCAGATATGTTGTATATTACTGCCTCTTTTTTAAAACATGGATTTTATATAACACTAAGAAGTTATAACAAATCAGAAACAGCAACATAGGGAAAATGCATGAAAGAAGTATCTGCTCACACTCTAAGCAAAAGCAAAATGAAAACATTTCTTCCAAATACAAAATTATGCCACCACACCAAGAAAAACTATCTGTTCTAACATATATAGAAGACAAAATACATTCTTCTATCTAATTAAAGGGAAGGGATCTGAATATTCATCACATTCTTAGTACAATAATGAGACAAGGCAAGAATCTAAGGCAAGCTGCCAGTTATGCTCCATAGAAAACTTAAAGGAAGAGTTTAGGGCCAGCCTGCCAATAGCTCATCCCATCCTTCCATATTCTCTACAGTTCTGGAAGTATGGGCATAGGTAGTCAAGTATTTGAGAGAAGATGCATATTCTTGCCCCTCTTAGAAATAAAACTTTCATTATTCTTCACTATAAAGATACATATTTCAATGCTAAATATTTTTAAAGAAACCATAAACAGTAAGTAATATATTCAGTGTAGAAAAAAAAAGGACAAATTTAGAAGCAGCATCATTAGGCATCTGATGTTGTGTGATCAGTAGCCCAATTCCTGTTTTATGGTCTTTCTATTACATGTGTACCTCTAGCAGGCCAATCTTGTGAATCTTACCACCTGCTTTTGCTGCTCTGTGTGGCTCTCCATGGCTCAGAACCTGCATCCCCAACATCACATGGGCTGCAAAGCCAAACAGGGAAGCCTTAACCCACACTCCCAACTTGTCCCATTATTCCAGTGGAGGTTACCATGGGTACCAAGTTTACCCATGGGTAGATGGACTTGTTGCTAGAACAACAAAATGGGCTTAGCTTTACACCACAGCTGGAAGCAGAAACCCCAATGGGATCTGAGTCAGAATCCAGCAGCTGCTTTGGCTGAGAACTCTCTCCCTTACCAAACTGCCACATCACCAAGACACCTTAGGAAAGACAGCAGGGGCTGCAGACCTAAATTATTCTTCCATTGCTTCTCTCTTCTACATGATGACTATAAGCTGTGGCCACTTGCTAAATACTAGTCTAGACTATCACAAAAACATGAACACAGTTCAAAGTTATTCATCCAGCACCATAAAACTGCAGATGAGTAGTTATGCTGCACTATTCTGCTTGTCCACATCCTGTAACTGTTTTCAACTGTGACTGCAATTTGGACGTTCTCTGCCCCACGTATGTAGTATTTTCACAGTCAAAGCCTGTCATTTTCCTGTGCCATTTATTCCTTACTGTTGAAGGATTCTTTTTAAAAACACCTAAACCTGCTCTAATGCAAACACTGCAGATTTAAAAAGGTTGTCATTTAACCTGCTTGTTTATTTGTTGTAGGATATTTACTTTAAAATAATATTGTATATTTTAATCTCAAAATATATTATCCGTTTTTAAAAGAAAATACTCTGCCATCAATACATAAATATCAACACCTGTTATTCTTCATACCCAAAACACAACACAATTTAGTTATCAATTAGCATTAAAGCAAAATGGTAACAAAAAATTTCAGTATTACTGCATGGTAGGTATCATCAGAACAGTTAGGCACAATTTACCGTATCTTTTCTTTTAATATTTAAAAGTCTTAGTGTATGCCCAATTTTATTTTGTCTAAAAAGTAAAAAATAAAATTCTGAAGGCTTAAGGCTACTGTTTCATAAACATTTCCTAGTGCAGAACGTGAGAAGTCCAGTCCCACCATGTCCTTCCCCCTGGTTCATTCCACCCTTGCACTGCCCTCTCTCCTCATGGCAAAATAAATATTTTTGCAACTGGGCAAAGAACTAGACCAGGAAATTGATCCTGGATTAAAATGAAACCAGAAAAATAAACCACAGGAGCCGGTTTTAATTTGGATCGATTTCCAGCATGGGTTCAGTGAAGAAATGTCATTGCAAGCATGTGAAAGAAAACAGGGCTAAGTAACCAGAGAGAGGCAGAACCAGCTCCTTTCAAGCAACAGTGACAGCTGAAAGTGTTGGTGAAACTGTAGTGTCTCTATTTGTCATCAAGGAAAACAGACTTAATTCTTTAAATTAGGTAATTATTACTTTCAAAACTACACAGTAACAGTTCATATTATGTAGCAATTTAACATCCTGAGAGTTGCCATTCAAGGTGAAATACAAAGTAACAACAAAATATGGCTTTTTCCTGCTAGGTACATATACCTAGTGGGAATGAAATCACAGTGCCACAAACACAAAACTCATTTTAAGTGCAGCACAAAATTGCTGCTGGCACATCAAACCTCCCTGCCATTTTCTTGCATTATTATCAACTAAGTGAACTGCACTAAGTTATCTCACAAGTGGTTTTTTTTTGCTTAGTAATACAGTCTAGCAAGTTTCAGCTCTTCACTGTAAGCTGTGTAGGTATGTTATTTTTTGCACACTCAACAAAAACATTAATAAATTGACCAAATTGCAAGAAATTTTAGTCAAGTTTTAATAAATTGGTGTTGAAAATACACACATAAACATAGGGAACCAAAAAGAAATTATGAACAAGTCTCTCTTCTATAGGTAAAATGTGATACTAGAGAACCACATTAAAAATAGACATGCAAAATTAAGACAGTAAAGACTTACTGTGAATTATCTTCATTATTTATTCTTTTCAGTTCTCTTATGTGAAGATTCCTAACTCTTTCCAAACGTTCAAGTTCTGCTTGTATTTCAGCCTCCTCCTGCAAATGAAAAGAAGGAAATATAAAAGCTCATTTATTTCCCATTTGAAGAGGGTATTTTTACCCCTGCATCAATACTAGTGGTGATGGAGGAACATTACATTACAAAACCCTGCTGAACTAGAAGAAAGCACTGCTTTTCTCTTAAAGCCAGAAAAATTCAGAAAGATAAGGCAAAAGCCTGTTTCAAGAATTTTTTCTGTTCATGAACCCACAGGTAATGGGATGTTCATGATTTTGTTCTGCACTGTAGGGATGCTATTTGAAATGAGAGGCAGCTGGGTTTTGTACCTCAGCCAAAGAGATAAATTATCTGGGAAGCGGTCTGAAATGGATGTACAAAGGAAGAAAAAACTGAGATCTGGGCTATTATAGATTCTGCACAAACCAACAGATTAAGAAAAGACATGTAAAATATTTTAAGGCTGAAGTGCAAATCAAGTAAAAGAATAAAAGAGCACATCATTACAGCAGAAATATTCTTAAGGTGCTGATACAAGACACCAAACCCAATCTAATTTGAAAAGATTTTTCCATTTGTACCTTATTAAAATAACAAATGAAGAATGTGTATTGCGCAAGATCTTAAGCACAACTTCAAAAGAAGCATGTCAGGTAGGAGCACATTCCTTAGCTAATTTCAGCACTTAATTTCATCTCATCTTTATTCTGTGCATTAGGAAACAATGAAATAATTATTTATTCAGGTCCTCTAAAATCATAAAGATTTCATGATGCCTAATTTGTGGAAACCTATGTATACTCAAATTGCAAAACATATTCATTGAAAGATACTGTAGAGAGGGTTATATTGATTTCAGAGTTAGTGCCTCTAGAACTTGAAAAATTGAAGAAAGGGGAGACAAAATTAGTCCATATCAGAAAGTTCATAATTATGGAATTATTTTAGTTGAAAAAGAAAAAACCCTGGCATCTGATACGTATTTTTCAGTAGCAGCACCCATCATCACCTCTTGTTATTTTGGCACAGCCTTTTGCACAGCCACATGGTATATCAAACTGGAATACTAATCTTTTCTTTAAGGAAAAAAAAAATAAACATAAGAAAAGGGAAAAAAAAAAAGAAACTAGCATCACAAAAAAACCCAAACATACTTGCTTTTTGCAAGAAGCTAGATCAGTTCTCCAATCCAATTTATTCTCTGACTGTACAACCTGGTAGTGCTGGTAAAAGCAACAGGGCAACAAGCCATGGCACAATGGGATGGAGGCACAAGTCAGCAAGGTAGAGAGAAAATGCCATAATGATATAGTTCTGAAGCAACAACAGTATTTGTATGACCAAACCCACATATTAAATGACCACATAGCCAATGAATTGAGTCTGGACTAGATGATTTCAGTGATTATCCTGAAACCATCCCCATAAGTGATGGAAAAAACTTCTCATCCCAAAACAAGAGATGAACCTCCGTGGAAGGAATGAAAATCAAATTCCTAGTAATTTAAAAGCTAAATGAAGTAGCACTAATCTAACAGCAGATTTGGATGGACCATTTATTTTTCCTAAGATACAATGTCAAGAGTTGGGTCTTACCCTGTCTGTATAGTGTTAAATTATTTTTTCTATATTTACACACATCCCTGCAGTTCTCTGTTAAATACCCTGAAATGACAGGCAGTTCCTCATAACCCAGTAGTCCTTTATAAGAATTTTAGTCCTTCTCCCATCACAAAAGGCCATACACTCATACACACAATTGTCTATGCTCTTCCCAAGGGCTAACAAAAAAAAAAAATCCATCAGTTATGCCTCTTGTGGACCTTTTTGTTCATATATTATGCAATTCAGTGGTTCTTAAAATGTGGTTCATAGGCCAATGTTAGTCCAAAAAGAACTGGCTGGTTGCATTGTTTCCAGCTGTTATTTAGGACACTCAGGCTGTGAATACCTTTAAGCAAGAATGAATCAGCTTAGCTGCCTCAGGTCACTGCTATATAAAAGGAAATGAGAAAACAAGAGGCTCTCTCCAGGACCAAAGCAACTAGCTGGAAAAGAATTTCCTGGGTAGCAGTAGGAAAAGAAAACTGGTGGTGGCAGCATGTACAGGGCACCAAAAAGAAGAGCACCAGGAAAGCATCTCAAAAGTGAAAAGGAAGAGGAGCAGTCAGCAAAACAGCATATGCTAAAGGAATTAAGAAAAAAAAAATGCAAATAGCAAAGAAGCACAGAGTAGCAATACAGCCATCTAAAATGAAGGTAACAAAATTGGTGTTCTTAATGAAAAAATCTGTATCACACATAAGAATTAAAATGTAAAAATGTATTTTATTATTTTCTTCAGATATACTCAAGTATGATTTGCTAAGAATAACATTTGTTTCCCCCTGGCATTTAGTCAAGGAATTTCCATCTTTTGCAAAATACTCCAGCATTGATGCTCAAGGTGAAACCAAAAATCTGATATAAAATAACCCTGTAACAGTTTATTTAATCTATCATTTGGAATTCCCATTAGACTTACATAAAGTTAAAGCATGGGAAAAAAAACCTACAGAATTTCCTAACAGAATTTTATGTGAAGCTGGAGCTTCTAAACCATTAACAATGAAGAACAATGTGGGCAGTCTACTTCATTAGTGCCAGAAAATTATATGCAGATTTCCTACTACAGATTCAAATACTTTCCTGTCATATTCTTTAGAAACAGCTGCAGCTTTCTCAAGGGGCCAGTTCAGTTTAATAGAGTAGGATTTTTAACAGGTGGCTTGTAAATTTGAAGAAAACAGGCCTGAAAGAGACTCCTGCAACATTTCAAGGGGAAAAACACTACAACCTGTTTTGACTCAACAACTCAGGAACTACTACTGAGTACATATAATTCCTTTTCTTTCACTCTTGTTGAGCTATTTCTGCCTGCACCAACTGCCATTCCATTTTGGAGATTATTCCTCAAAACCTTTGCCTGAATGAGCAATAGTTTCTTCATTTAATAATTATCTCACTACACAGATTTATTAGAATGATGAGGTTCAAGAAGAAGGTTTTTTCAGAAGTCAAAGACTGGAGAAAAATAACTGACTGCAAAAATAATTTAAGACATAGAGAAAAGATTTTCCATAAAGTAGGAAAATTATATTCTCTTGTGATAGGTAATATGCTAACTAAAGTGAATACTGCAGACAATTAAAACGTTCTATTAATTCAGAAGTACAATGCTTGAGAATTGGACCTTTTTAAAGGCCAAAAACAAAAAGAAAAAGCCCATACACCAAACTTGGCTGTCTCACTAAGCTCTGAAACAAGAGCTCAGAAAGTGGAATGGGAAGAGCAGGATTGGTGGCATCATCACTGTTTGCACTCTTGGATTTAAGGAACCAGTACAGTGTTACACTGGATAGACTCATTATTGCTCCCCCGTAATCCCAGTGTTTATGAAAAGTTACACAAACAGAAACAAAAGGAAGGCTAGTATTAGTATTGGGTTTTTTAATCAGACAGCTCTCAACAACCTTTCTCTTCATTTTGATAGTACTACTTTTTATGGGTTTCGTCGTGATTTAAAAAACATACCTTTTTGAGATGTCCTAATCGAAGCTTGAAAATTTCTTCCTGCTCATGGTACTCTGCTAGAGTTAATCTGAAAAATGAAAACAATCATGGTGGTAAACAGAACAATAGCATTTTTACTTTAAAACTTCAGTATATCCAGTATCTTGTTATTTATTGCTACTAGAAGCACATTTTTGAACCATCTGAACATCTTGGATTTGTCATTTCAGGATCAAAACGTACTTACAGAATGCCTATATTTGGTATTTTACAATATTAACTGCTTCTCCCACTGAACCATTTCGATTCATCCAGACAGCCTGTTAATTACCTAGGTGCATCCTGAATCATATCACCATCCCAGATTTTAGCTAATGCTACTCCACTGCTTGGTTCTCAACTCTAACGCATTCAGAAATTAGACAAGAATGGTAACACTGGGTTTCTGAGCTGTGATTTACAGATGGTAGTGCAAAACCATACATTTCAAGTTCATTAGCACTACATTTTGCATGAAACCACAAACTCAGTTTTGAATTCACATATGACTCTCTTCCTTGCTCTCTTTGCATCTTCCTCTTCTCAGCAATTTCTGGCTACAAGTAATTCAGTGGTCCCTTACTGTCTATAGACTTGCTCAGACATAAATTCAGTTATCATACAGAGAATCTGGACTGTTTGCACAGAGTAACTAAGAAACCTGTGAACTGACTGCATGCAGTATCCGTCTGATAAACAAAAAAGACAAACCACTCAAAAAATAAACCCAAGAGACTTTTAAGTTACAGATAAGAAACCATGCACATGCAAGGAAGAGAAACGGGATGGGGAAGGAGAAAAGAGGTAGGGCCTCGTTCAAAGGGTTCACATAAATCCCCACAAAAGAAATTAAAATTACACTTTTTATTGTTTTGCCTAGACCTAATACTTTTTGCATGATATACAGCTAAAACTCGAGTTAATACATTCTCACAAAGTTTCTCACAAAGTCCCTATTTCTGTGGGTTCAGCTATCAGCTGGGAAGAGCATTAGCCAAGTGGTTAGAAGGCTATGCATACTGCTTTTATTGCAAGTCTGAGGACTAGAAGGTCTTGAGAATCACCAGTCGTTTTCCCAGAGATAAGGGACACTAATTTGGATTTTTCTTACATCAAAGGTCAGCCAACTTCAATAAAATCTGCAGAAATCTAATAGATTGTAAGACTTCTTCCTCCCCCTTAAATTTCAAGTTCACCACAGTTTTCAGAATTCCAGCACCTGTAATTTTATTGTCTCAAAAGTTGTTGATAAAGGAGTGCCACCTTTTCAGACAAAATCTGGTGGTTCTGAAGCTTACATAGAACCCCTTCCATTCCTCTTATTATAAATACTGAATTTTGCTGCCCATTTTCTGATTTGACCAAGACAGAAAGCTGACTGAACCAAATCTCAGTGAAATTACTGAGCAGTTTTTTTGACCACACCATCCAAATTTTCAAGAAATTGGAAACACTGTAGTTATTTCATCAGCCTTCTGGGTCTGTAACATATAGAAAACACTCAGATCAGGCGACAAAAGCACCCATCATCACATCCTGTCAGAATCTGAGAGGCAAGCAACCGTTTCTTTTAAGACATGTCATACAAAGTTACCCTGCATCTTTTTTTTTTTTTTCCTTACTGGAATTCAGAGCAGTCTTGTATTACAGTCAATTGGCATCTCCAAACACTCTGAAGGCAATGGAGGGAGAAAATTTGCCTCTCAGAGAAAGACAGAAGGTCTCTTACTATCAGATTTTAGGACCCAACATCTATAATTTTTTCCTAGCAGAATCTCCTCTGGGTTTAGACAATGTATGCTACATCTTAAAAAAAAGAAACATTAAAGCAAATGTGAAACGGGCTGTCTCCATAGCTAGGAAAGCTGGCAATGCACTTGGACTTCATACAGTCTCAGCAACAGCAAGAAACATAGGAAACAAATGCTCCAATTCCTGCTGTAATACATCTACTAGCACTATCAAAGAAATCCAGACCATGCTAAACGACTTACAAGAATATCCCTGACACTTTTAATACTTCTATTAAAACAGCAAACTACTCTAATGTGGATTCTCAGCTAAAAAAGACCAATGCCAATGTGAATAGTGTCATTTCCAGATTCTTTTCTACAGTATAAAATACAGCTTGTGCATTTTCCAGAAATACAGATAATGAAGTTTGTCTTTCTCAGGAAGAGTGAGTATTTTAGGTGGCTTTGCAATGCTGAACCACCAGTAAAACACGCTCAAAATACAAAGTTTATGACATGACCTACCAGAACTTTCGGTGAGCACTGAGAGCCTTAAAACCACAGATCCCCTTGAAAACTGACATAATATGGAAAATCTGGTCCTTTTTATAAAACCTGAGGTGTCCACACAGAGTTACAAAGTGCCCAGACAGCTCTAGTAAGTATCACCTTTCAAAAAGTCCTGAAACAGCCCTCTTGAGCACAGAGCACAACTTGGACATCATACTGAAAACATTAAGATTCAAAGTCACTCTTTCCATCTTTCTATGCCATAACCCAATAAATGATTGTTTTCCATTTTTTTATTTCCTTACAAATCTAACTCTATTAGAAGCACAGCATGTTTCACAGCAATCTAAAACTGTCATTACTGACCACCACATTTCAGAGAAAGGCATATAAAACACAGAGCTGTACACAGTGCAGTCACTTTGGATTTTGTTCATTTACTTCTGAAAAAAACTTTATTCTCTCATACTCGGAAACAGTTTTTGTTTGGGAGGGGGGGAGGGAGTTTAATAGCTTTTATTTAAAAATACAGTGTATTTCATACTAAAATAGCACACAACAAACAGCAGTAAGCCAATAATAGTGTCTGTTTTCTGGCTGTAGGGCAGTCTGAAAACATCCTACCAGCCTAGAGACTGCTCCTCATCAGCCCACCACTTTCTACCTGCAACCACTCACCACACCTTTTACAGGGCAGTGGCATACTGCAGGCACCTTTTGAAAACAGAATTACAGAATCACACAATGTCTGGGTTGGAAGGGACCTTGAAGATCATCTAGTTCCAACCCTCCTGTCATGGGCAGGGATGTCACCTACTAGATCTGGTTGCTCAAGAGCACCATCCAAGGCACCTACAAGACACCATAGTTTCCTGCACAAGGGGTTGCTCCTCTATCACCTGAGACACACAGGTCAGGTGAGAAGGGATATCAACCTGAAAAAAGGCTGCTGCCATCTTAAACTGGATAGTCAGGCCTGGGGTTAATCTAAGGAGCACTGGGGAAGAAGGGCAGCTGGGAACAGGTTGCATGAATTAATGTGGCAACAGTCTGGTCCTGACCATGATCTTTTCTGCACAAAATTGCTGTACAATAGATGTTGGATTTTAACTGTCTGCAGCCAAATAAAACTCTGAAACACATGCAATAAATCCCTGAAATTCCCCAAAATGCACTGGACATACTCTGTGCATGTAGCATAATTCTCCTGTGACATATAGGTGTCACGATATGCCACTCTTACTTGTTGCTGGAAGAAAGTAAACAGCTCTCCTGGCCTGAAAGGCTTGATTACCACCAATTAAAACTCTTCTTTTTTTAATTAGAAAGAATAGGCCTTTCAAAGACTTAAGTTTTCACCACCAAAGTTCAAAGGTTTTGTCACAATATACATGTATAGACATAACCAGTCTTCTTTTTACTTCTTCCTCACATGTGCAGACAAAATATTCTACAATCAAAATTATTTTACTAGTGGGTCCAGACAAGACAAAAAACTCAAACTAGCCATGTGTTCCTTGGTCTTTACTACGATCAAGCCTGGTATGTTTACAAGCATCTCTCTTCTCTTCCCACCTCTGCTCTGCTGGAAAATCATCCTGCATATATAGGCACAGCAGAATGCAGCCATGCTTCCAAACAGCCATCTGCACATCCAATACAAGTCTTCTGGCTGCAATTTCTGAAGCCCTTCTCTTTTGGTCCAAGTTTATTCTCACTCCAGTTCCCCAAATTTCCACAAGGACAAACAAACTTCAACCAAGTCAAAACCTTTCATGACATCTTTTCACCCATTGTTTCCATGTTTGCCTTAAAAAATAGACTGCCTCAGGGAAGGAGCTGTCTTTACATGTCCAGTAAAGCCCAGACACATTGTTGGCACTTCAGAGTGAAAAAGTTCCTGAGAATATTTTTATTTGTTCCATACAGAACAGAATGCTCCTGCTAAATGATGCATTTGTTCAGCCACAGTAACAAACCCTGCCAGCTCTCTGTGCTCTCCTAGTCCAAACTGCATGCAGGGACAAGGACACATACAGGCTACCATGGAGGAACTGGGAAGCACTTGAAGAGGTGACAGGGAAGTGAATACAACTGAAATGGCTGAAGCTGCAGAGGAAGGATTCCACCATCAAAACCAAACAAACATTGCTCTGATAAGTAACTGTCTTGTGAAATGAGAGCCGCTTCCAAAAAGTGGGGGCCTGCATTATAATATTACAAAATCCTCTCACAGTCTCCAAAGAATTTGGAATAGAGTTTTCAAACAGATTCTTTTCCAGGGCTAAGAAGGCAACCTCTACTTCAGATAAATATTTTTTCTTTAAATACATTAAAATTTATTCCTGTCACATAAGACTAATAAAACTATTTTGCTCAATAGAAAACAGAACTCTCAAAATTGAGGCTACTTTTTAGTTTTGGCTTAGGCCACAAAAAGGGGAAGAATGATGAAAAAACAGGACAGTGTTTAGATTCATGTGTTCCATGTTACTTGAAGCACTAAGCCATCATTCACTCACAAGCCACTGGAAATCTGACCACTTTTGTACCAGTAACTTCAGAGAAAGAAATCTGCTTTTACATTTCCATCACAGACCACAGTATATTCAGCTAAATTAAAATAATGCCCTTATTAAGAATGCCTCAGGCAACACCTTCGATTTGTTTCAAAATAGTTGACATCTGTATCCAGAAAAAGCTTCAATACTCCTGATTGTTACAAAGCTATAAATCATTTGTCAATACCAGAAACTGGAGATATTTTTTAAAGCAAACAATGCAGTGGTAAGGACACCTGTTGGTAACAATCCCTAGCAAGCTGTTTGTATGTTTAAAATAAACCTGCTTGATCACTTGCATGCATGTTGTACTAATTCACTACTGGTTTAGTTCATTAATCTCAAGCAGCTCTGTATTTCCTCATGCCTCATATAAACGGAAACTTTTCCATTTGACTATACTAATTAAGATCATTACTGCCAAAGTAATGCAGAAACAGTCATAAGCAATGTAATAGGAGAGAATCACATAGAGCACATGACAAATTTACTCTAAAATGGAAGTACATAATTCATGTTTTACCAAGATACACAAAACAATTAATTCTGTACTGAGAAGCAGAAAGGAGTCAACACATAATACTACAATACAGAGTTATAACAAATCCTAAATACAAAATTCCCCTTTCAAGTAAAGGCCTAAGAGCACACATAATGTATCTAAATGATTCTGTGATTTAAGGACCCATTACAGACCTCCTCAAAGATCTGAAACAAAATTTATAAATTTACAATACAAGCAAGTAATCTGATATCTAGATTACACAATGATTGAACTACAATACTTAATGCAAAACAGTTTTGGTTCAGTAACTGCTTACATTTTTGCTAGCATTAGATACAAAAGGACAAATTTGATTGTTCTCCTGGTGATTCCATAACAAGCAAGCATTTTCATGTGTCATTTAACATGTAACTGGTTAAATCAGGTGAAATTAAAATTTGCAGTCTTTAGTAAATTGGTAATTATTTAACACCATGTAACACCAGAAAATATTCTGAAGTTTATTAGCGGGAATTCATCTTGTCCTACTTAAAAATTAGAAGATGTTGTCTGTATTTTTTCCCCAATTTATATTTTATAATCTCTCAAAGCAGCAACAAGATTATGGGAGTATAACCAGCCAAAAGTAAGCAAATTAAAACTTCTGTAAATTTTCAGGTATTTTCCATTACTTAAATGTTACTTTTAATAACAGGAGGGATTACGTTCAAACACACAGCAGTATTTTTTTTAAGACAACAGCAATATTTACTGATATTCTGAAATATTAATTATGGTTTAAGAAGAAACACAGGCACTATGCATTACTGGAGGCACAATGAGCAATGACTCTTCAGCTCTCTACTAAAACATGAGCAATGCTTACACTGCCAGCCTTACTACTGTATCTTCATGGGCTTTTTTGGCACAGTAAAACAATTTCACAAGTAGAATTTTAAGAAAGATGCATTATGCAAAACACATGCAGCTGTCTTCAAAGGGATGGTCCAAATGTATTTATTTAGCAGATCTAACCAGAGCAATTTATATACTCTCCATCCCAGGAGGTATAAATTATTGCCTCCACACAGAGAGGTGACAAGTGACCATGCTCAATACAGGTAGCTTACTTCTACAACATAACACAGATTAATTTGCTACTCTTTTTAAACCTAATTATTTACTTCTTACTTAAAAATAAACTAGGAACAGATACACTATCAGCTGCAGCCTCTTAGCATAAAGGACAGTAACTAATATATTGAAGCAGCAATTTCATAAAATATTCTAATTAAATGTCAAGAACACATCTTTGTGTGGCTTGAATTATACCCTTTCTGTCCGCAGGAAAAAAACGTCCCTAGAAAAAAGAAAGTTCTTTAATAACTTTCAATTTTTATGTTTGAATGACAAAAAATTACAACACTGTCAATATCTGAAATGAGATCAGTAACTTCTGACTGTTGGTCTAGGATGTACCCTTCAGAAAGGAAGGAAAAGATTTCCATTTGTTTTAAGACATGTCTTCAAATACTAAAGACTGAAAAAAATGTTTTTGTCAACTAAATACTGTTACATGGAAAAAAAAAATCTCCAACTAAAAGAGCTCTTAAACCAATGTGGATAAAGAAAAGTTCAATTGGTATCAGTGACATTACAAGACTAAGAAGCCAGGATAAGGACACTTCTAGCTCAGGATAACATAAAGAACATTGCCTATCCCAAGAATGGGCCCTTCTCTGGTGAATTTACCAAAAATAAATTGTACACCAACTTCACAAACAGTGCAATTCTACAACAACTTCATAGACAGTGGTGCCAATTTCCCTAACATCAGCAAGTCCTCAGTGAGAATATAGCTGCTGAATATACCGAGTGTCTTTTTATGCTGTTATTTGAATAGAACACACACAGACAATATCTGAGAATTTATGTAAAAGACTGATTGAAATGTTAAACTTACAGCTGTGGTAAATTGGGTCTAACAAAGGGATCGTTTTCTGCCCCATTCACAGCTTTATTTTTCCTCTGCTTGGGTTCAGAATTGGCAGATGGTGCCTGAGAATTATTTGTAGTTGGAGGCTTTCGCTTGGCCAGGAGCTTTCTTTGCCTTTCAATGTCTTCCCTTTGTTGATTCACCCACTCTTGCTGCCTGTAAACCCCAAAAAAAAGCTTTATTAAAGTTTCGTCAATTTGCATTTTTTCAAGAACTATCTTTTTAACTGATAAGGCATTTAGAAATTTTTCAAAACTCACTGTACATGTGAAAATGTTTCCTAGGAGAATGAACACCAGTGTTCTTCATGAAGCGGAAAAATTTGGTAAAGTTATGGCACAATTTGCTTTTTTAAATATATGGTGGTTTCAGGGGATTGTTTGCTTTTTGTTGTTGTTTTGGGGGTTTGTGGGGTTTTTTGTTTTTGAAAGTGTTACACGTGACGTCTGCACTAGAAAGAGAAAAAAAAAATCTGAGCTGGTGGATCCCTTATTTTATACCATAAAAAACACCCCTGAGAGCATCAATAGAGAGTACCTGATTTTTATAGGCCAAATACTGAATATGATCTGGTCATTCCCAAATAAATCATCCATTTGGTTGTATGGCAAATGGTTGCAGCTTTTATGTAAAACACATCTACAGACAGTTTTAAAGACTGTTTAGAAAAACAGAAAATCCCATAATGCTAAGAGTAAATACTGCCCCTCAACAATTAAAATCTTGGTGAATTATTTTTTTAAAAACATGTATTCTTCCAAATGTATATCTATTTGTATGTCCAATGAATCAGACTTATTACCAAAGAACCCATTTGGAAGCACTGCATAATATTTTACCACCATCTCTGAGAGTCTTGCAGAGCCCTCTTCCTCGGCCCCATCTCTGCTGAAACACCTGCTATGGCAGCTCTTTTCCAGGTGGTTGCTCTCCCCCATCCACTTGCACTAGACCTTATCTGAGATTTGTCAGTGCTCCTTCACACCACCAAGGAGCAGGATGCAGGAAAAAGCTGCTGCCATGAGGACGTGCAGTTAGCACCTACGTGACCAGTGAAAGCTGCAGAGACTTCAACCTGTCCCAATAACCACCAGTGATACATGGTTAGCTTCCTGAAAAATCACTGATTTACCTTTATAGTTCTGTCAGCTGAGTGGAATGATTGCATGCTGCTTATTTACTACATTCATGCTGTTCGAAAGATAGTTAAAACAATGTGAAACCAAACTGGTTTTTAAAGACACACAACCTTAGCATTCCCTCAGCTGATTAATGGAGTTCTGTACTCTATTCTCAGTCTTCAAAAGGAAAAGCAAAATACAACATACGAAAAGCTGCTTCAATCCTAGAACACTAGTAATAAAAAAGTCCACTAGAGGGAAGTAACAATTACTGAGAATTTTAAGAACATAGCATAGACTAACTTCACAAGATTTTGAAATGCAAAGCCATCTGTCCACTGTTCAGTAAATGAAGCACCATGACGAACTGTTGTAAAATGCCCCAGGCGTAATCTGTCTTGCATGCTCTTCTCTCTGCTTGCCAGCTTCTCCTGTGTGCTCTAAGAAAACAAAAAAAAATTTGTATTTAGTAACACCCAAGTGTTCAAAAAGTCAATAAAACACTCAAGGGGTTTTTTTTCTCCTTCAACAGCCTTTTAAGGCAAGGGTAAGAGAGAGTAAACAAAAATATGTTTCAGTATTTGCTCCATTTATTCTAATTTCTACAGAACTCAAGCTTCTGCATTTGCCAGAACCAGTACTAGAGGACAATTTATGCACCAAAAAACCCAGCTGAGTTTGGCTCAGTTTTCCTATAAAGTTTGCTGCTCTTCATCATTAAAAAACCACTTTATTTAGAGTATCAGCATCATAGAGGATATAATTAAGATTTTATCTGTACATGTCTACTGCAGCAAATGAGCTGACTCAGATATCATAAAGAAAACACCTCCTGTACTTAGCCTGGAAACTTCCTTGACAGAGCATCCTTCTTACTACTTGTACCAAAGTGACTTGGGGCAGGGACCGCTGTGTGGCAAGGCACTGTGGTGGGCAGGCTTAACTGCAATCAGATATTCACTGGCACTGACAGAAGCAGAATTCTTAGCTCTTAGAACCAGCACAGCTACCACAAGCTTCCTTGGGATGTGAAAACCCATCCAGTCTGCCTGGTCTCCCTCAGAGAAGAAAGAGCACTATGAACAACTAATGCAAGGAAACCTCTTTTAACTGTTAGAAATGCTCGCTTCGTAAGAAATGTCTGTGGCCTGAAATCACACACACAAAAAAGTGAGAAGTCGTCAGAATTATGGATCATTTTACAAAGAGATTTCTAGACTAAACAAGGGCCTCTCACAGGAAACATCCCTTGTGGCACTCTCAGTCTGAAGGTATGCACTTACTAGCACACCAAACGGATCTGATGCATCTTTTGCCTGCATTCCCCTCATGCTGGAACTTATAAAGATCTGCAATAATTTATTTATGACATGCTAGTGAGAAAACTCCCCTGAATCCTCCAATGGCTCACTTTGTGCCATTGTGTATGACAGCAGGATCCAGCAGCGAGCACTATGGAAGTGCTATGGCTGTTTATCATCAACTTTTTTGTACCTTAATTTCTAGTTACATGATTTGCTATTAACTTTAAGATTTGTTGAAAATGAAGCTATTTTAAAGAAGAGGGAAAGAAACAGGGTATCCTTGGCTTCTAATACATTGCTACTAGTTTAAATATAATTGGCGTGAAATATCAAAAAATAATTCTTTCATTAATAGTAACATGAAAGGACTCATCTTCATTTCCTTTTTCCATTAATTCTAATTAACATGGCACTTTATCATTTTACATCAAAAACTACCTTAGCCACTCAAGTGTCTCACAAAGAGACATTATCCATCTCCTCTTCAAAACAGATTATATTCAAAAATTCTGTCATCCACTGTGATCTAACAGTGGATTGTCCAGAAAACATGCCATATACTAAATTCCTAACTTTTGTGCTTTGCTATTTTGAATTACTAACGATGGGTAAATCCCTAAATTTAAAAAGGTACATTTTCCACTATCTGAAAAAGGCTAAACGTTTTATTTAGCTTATTCTGGTTTATAAAAATACTGCCAGATAGAGACCATGGATATGAACTCTCAATCTCAAGTGACTAATGTGGAAAAGTTGAAATGAAAATGAAGGAATCATAATGGAGTTTTAATTCAATCTCCCAGCTTTTATCACAATGGTTTTAAGAGCAGTGAACTTACCTTTTCAATTAGTAGCTTCTTGCTCATTGAAATACATTTGTTTAACCTTTCTTTGTATTTTTCAAGTAGTTTTTGTTGTTCATCTATTTGTCTTCTAAGATCACAATTAGCCTAATAAATACATACAAAATATGAAGAGATATATTGAAACACTGTTTTTTAAATCAGCTGTCATGGTAAAGAAATATACCTACTTTCATGTGACTAAAGTAAGGAACATACATGCATAAACACATCTATTTATCTAAATAAAAATTTAATTTCACAGACCTATCCCTATCTACAGAAGGATGCCTTGCTTCTTTTTCATTTCCTTTACATTGTCCTGCAATCTGTATTACAGAGCATTCAGCATAATGAGAATATATAAAAGCTCTGTACCAATCTCATGTTCAGCTCTCCACTGAGGGCTACACTTACATTCAAACTGGAAGTTTAAATTAAGATCTTTATATATTATTTCTGAAGTCATGTGAATCCTAACATCTTCAATTTAAAAGAAAGCAAAAATTTCACAATGACAAAAGTTTCAATTACCTGAGTACGAAGTTGAACAAATTCCTTGTGTTCCAGCTATATTTAACTTATTACCTTAAAATGCCACAATATTATTTTGATTAAAACAATTTTTTTTTGAAAATAGTTTAGGGATGTCTATCCCATACTGTTGAACATGTGTTAAAACAATCTACATATAGAAATTCATATTACATGATTGCATGGGTTAATATTTTTATGCATTGTACCTATATATGTACACATACAAACACTAAACAGACTAGGACTTGTGAATACAGGTTTGTTTCATATTTCTGTATATCCCCTCTCCAGTGCTTCCTTCTTGATAAGCATTAACTTTTTTTTCTGAAAACAGGTCTTCGAGCACAGTGTAGCATGGTTTTCTGATTGAAAGTAGCTATTAATGGCATGCAATTATTTGTCTCAATCACCTCCATTCTGAAAATGCCAACAGTTGTTCCACAGGTAATGGCTATTCACAATTAAAACCAAAAAAACTCAAAAAAACACCTGTTAGATGAACTAAATTATGAATTCAAGAAATTAATTAACTGCTAGCAAACACTGCACCTTCAGAAATCTATAAACTTATTTAATAATTAACAAGTTGTAGCACAGAAGCTGAAAAAATCATTATATAGACATTAGATTAAAAAAAATTATAAAAATTAAAAATTTGTTACAACTTTTTATTTAAGTTATTTTAAAAAAAACTAAAATTTGTCCTCATATTCAGACCTATACCTCATGTCCAACACTTACCCTGAGTAAGTCATCTATACGACCTTCTTTCTTTTCCAAGTCTTGATTTTTATTACTTTCTAGTGCAGCTAATTTCAGCATTGTAAGATCAGTCTAGAAAAAACATTTTGAAATGTTTATCCTTTCCTTTCACAACTACAGCACTACTTTTCTTATGCTCATTAGGCAGAGAAATAAACTACTTTAAAACATTTAACAAGACTAGCAAATCTTATTTTCAGGTGTTTGGAAGCGTCATGAAAGGTTCTTACTCAGAATCACTTGCCCTCTTCATGAGGACAACTGTGAACAGTTGGGACAAAACGTGAACAGTATTAAGAGATTTCATCACTAACTGAGAAGTTACTGCTCATAAAAACATCAAAAACAGGACAAGAAGGCAAATGTCAACTGATTAATTTCTCTGTATTGGTCAAGAGGTGAAGCAACCTTTTCCTGACTAATGTGAAAGACAGAACAGATCAAGTCAGAAACGGCAGAGAGAATGAAACAGTTGATTTCAGCTTTTAAAAGTCACGTCAGAATTGTGAGTTGATCGTTTTGATTGCCATCTCATTTTTCTCTTCAATGTCAGATTTTAAATGCAGGATGACAATGGCAGCTGTCAATTCAAACACTGCCTGAAAAAGCAGCCTCTACTTCTAAAATCACACAACAGCTAAAATCTTGAGCAAAAACCTACCAATGACATGGTCATCTCTGTAATCATGAAGTACAATGCTGGGAGCTGAGCAAGTGCAGAATGCAAAACTCACCAGAGCTATTTAAATTATGAGCTACTGAGCTTAAGAGAAAAATGCTTTGGCAATACTAAAAAGCAAAGCTTTTGAAAGTCTTTAAGAGTTTAGAAGAAGTTAAAAGACAAAGAAATAGCTAACATAACTACTTGTTTTTTTGGTTTTTTTCTGCATTCTAAAGTGATCAACTCAAAAAGTTACCTGAGTAATTTTAATAGATAACTGCTTTGGTTGTGTGAGAGGGTGGTCCCCAAAAGCTAATGAAGTAGGAGAAGGACTATTCTGTCGAACCTGAAAGGCATGAAAGCAAAGTACTTTAGATACATCTGTAATACTTAATTATGAGCATAGCCTTGGTACAACTTTTGGCAGGAACACCTCAAAGTACAGAGAAATAAGATATTTTTTACACATGCTACCACTTGGAGCACTCCATTGAGAGCTCTCAGGATGGCATTGCATACCACTTGCAGTTCAGGAAGAATGCAATATATTCTCTGAGAAAACTAAGATTGTCACTTTTGGGAAACAGACTTAAAGATTTAAGACAATACAAGACTGACATAAGGTGATGTCAGTCTTACAGACTTATTTTTCTGATTCTGAGCTTTCACAATTCAAGAATAATGTGAGTTATTTTTGGAGTGTTTAGCTCTCGTGGGAGAACCAGAGAGGGGAAGCTAGTGCAGATCAGAACACAAATCCTGTTAATGAACCTAGTTTGTGTGAATGAGACCTTTTACAAGCCAAATTCCAAAATCTGTATTACATTCCATATTGTTGGCAAGACCAAGAGGATGCCTGAAGTTGAAAGCACACGGAAAAAAAAGCTGATGTCTACCATCAGAGAAAACAAATCATTTCTGTAGCTGGCAAAATTTGTTTGGCCATTTAGAATAACATGTTGGTATGCTGAACACTGAAATTGTGCTTATGAGAAGGAAAAGAATGAATTAGCATGACCAACAAAGAGAATTTTAAAGGCATATTAGGCATCAATTATTGAAAAAAATTACAATTTATCAAAAACTCAGCTTTTAAAGTCCCAAGCTAGGGATCCAAGTTTCCTTGTAAGTAACAAAAACCCCTCCCCTTTTTTGTGTGAGGCCTATGAATAGATGTCATTACAGCACTTTATTCAACATTTTACATAACTACCTTGTATTAAAGAAAATGTTTAAGAAAAAAATGACCCAGTGTTAATGAAAAATTTAGTTTTAACATTTAATTTGATTTTCCTTTCCCTGCTGGAAGAATGAATCCTTCCCCAGGACTGTTCCTTTCAAAACTCTCCCCTTGAATATAGATTATTTTCAGTGTTGCTATGTTTGGACCATAAAAGTATGTGCAGCAGTTCTGAAGTTCCCAGACTTACAGAAGAAGGAGCGGAATGTGAGTTCTGAGGAGAGCGGATTGCAGGAGGTACGCCTCGCACTGGACTCGAGCCGTTTCCACCTTGGTACTGTGGAGCACACATGGATCCCCAGTCAGCCAGTCTTCTCAAAATACATTATACATCTACTGAATGGACACAGTACACCCTACAGCCCGTCTGTACATGGAATTTGTAAATCAGATTGTATTGCTTTTATCAGTGCAGCCTTTAGCTGTTTAAAGAGCAGTGTGAAAGATAATAGTTTTTGCATTTTAGTTCAGGCTCTGTCAAGAGGTGACTGCATCTCCACTTGAAGGTTTAATCTCAGGAGCTTACATAAAGAAAAATAGAAGTAACCTCTCAAGAGGCCTGCCCATTACAACCAAAAACGTGGTAGCATCCAAAAAAAGCTAAAAGGGTATTTTAAAAGGAAATTTTAAAGCCAAAGTAAATTTTACAAAATTCTTACCTCAAAATAGTCACTAATCTTGTGACCACGTCCCCCAATATTCTTTCCTGCAATAAATACAATACATTAGAGTTGGTTAGATAAATTACTTGTTGAGGTGTCTTACATTTTTATCTATAAAATAATTATAGCAAAATCTTATAGCTTCTTAATTGGTTTTCTTTATGTAGTAATACATGATGTCCCTATATAGGCAATTAAGGGATTGCCAAAACAAAGGGATTTGCATATTCCATTCATTGAGAAATCAGATATTAAGTCACCCTCAATTCCTAAACCAGTTTAGAGGAGACTTTACAGAAACCCTAGACCTTTTCTAGATAACAGGAAACTCATCTCTCATCCTACAGATCAAACCTTTAGCTTTAAGTCCCTTCCCTTTTCAAGCACTATCTTGAACTATCAAATTAACCAACATTATATACTCCAGGTGAGTCATTATGCCCAAATATTCTGCCCAAGGATTTTCCTAGGTGCTAGTAACAGTGAGGGAATAGAGAATGACAAGTATTTCCAGTCTTCTTAACCTGATTATGAATTGGGTAACTCACAGTGTTAACTAGGGAAATAAAACACCAGAGAATGAGATTAGAATTTATCTCAAATGGATTGAGACTTCAGGAGAACTGACATGAATTGTACTTCTTCAACAGGAGGACCTGACCCGTATGTGGCAGTCCAAAGACTGCACCTGTATCTTATCCAATGCACAAATGTTTTCTTCTCTTTGGCCCTAAGATGTCCAATAAATCTTAAGACTGGGCTTTTCTGCTGTAGAAGTCAGACAATCTGTTAGGAGATATCTTGGAAATGGACTACTGCTCAAAGCTTTTTACTTTATAGAAAGAAATTTTTGCAATATATTAGCAGATCATTACCCATAGATAAATAAGTTAAACTTCCACTTTTCAGCAAAGATTTTCAAGCTTTTCTATAGTTTCAGCCCTGATGAATTCTCTCTAGTTCAATATACCTCTGTACTGACACTACTGCATAATGCTGGGTCACTAAGAAGTAACACAAACAAAACCAGAAACATTTGGCAGCCCTTTTTGTGTCAAGACTTTGAACAGAAAAATGTAGATAAAATAATTCCAGGAACTAGAACAGCAAACAGCCAACTTCTCCAGTAGTTACCCAGTCAGTGCCCTCATTGCTGCTACTTCCCTCCAGCCAATTCTTTACCTACCCTGTAATTCTGCTAGTGATTTCTGTCCTCATGCTTAATTCTCATATATCACTTTATCAAATTTGCTTTCATGCAGATCAATGACACAGACTGCATTCCTTTTCAAGATAGAAAAATCTATCTGATGCCATGTTACAGAACTCTGCACTGAAGAAATACGTCAAATTATTTTGGCACAGCCAATTATGAATAGATTTACACTGATTTATGTCACTTTCCAATTACTCCTATCTAAACAATCCTTTTCTTCAGCATTTATGGATTAATTTACATATTACAAAGTCAATATCCTGGGTACGTAATATAGAAGAGATTGATTTCTTGTTTCTTTTTTCCAATACAATAGGAGTTTTTTTGCTGTGCTTCAACTGCACTGTGCCACTCCAAAAGCCTGTAGTTTCCTAGGCCAGCTCCTTGAGAATATTGCAGTGCAGATTCTACTACTTGGTTTTACTGCTGCTGGAACTAAAACAGTGATTATAAGACATTATAATTATGTTTTCTGTATTAAAAGGTTGCAAAAATTTCCATCATCTCTAATTTCAACACTCATTAGCAACAGGAAGGATAAGCTATTAGAACAATGAAAATAGGAGATTTCATTCAGGTTCTTTGAACAAAGCAGGTGTCTATGAAGTAACACTTAGGAAGAAATTAATTTTAATCAAAAACCATGATTCTTCTACTCATAGTATGCTGCATCATGATGACTTCCAAATATGGAGCCCATTTCTTTATATCTGAAGTGACATTTTCTAGCACTGTTAGAATGAAAAATGAAGTTGATACAGATGTTATCAAAACTATTTCTGCTCCCCTTCTGATGAATTTTTATCTTGAGGTTAAATTTCCACCAGTCCTCACCTAAAAGCCACACTAAAGAGAGGAATGATAAAAAACTAAACTTTGTAAATATTGTATTAGAAATCAGTCTCATCATGATTTCCCCACCCCTCTAGACTACTACAATCTTCCACAGAAAAAGAAGAATAAAATTCAATTTTATATATACCTGTAAAACCAGCACCAGATACTATACTCAGTAATCCCTTTTTTCCCCTTATCTCCTGAAAAGAAATTCAAACCACAAGGTACTTTGCATGAGAAGAACTGCTGCAATTCTTAAAAAGATTACAGAGCTGCATCATAGCTGTGAGTTACACATACAGTAGCTCATGATTCCTTTGGGTAATTAATTACCAGTCCAGTTCATGTTTTACTTGCCCATCCCTTCCAGTGACAAATGGGAGGGTGAGAAGAAAAAATAACTTACCATCCAAAATGTTAACACCCATCTCACATAAGCAAATACACAGAATTTTTAAAGCTAACAGTCAAAACTGTGCTACATGCATTCACTACCTAATCAATTGACATTTTAATTTACCTTGGCTGCTTTCACTCTGAGTGTCTGCTTTTCTTTTTCTTCCTCTGGAAGGTTCTGACTGTTTCTTCTCTGGAGTCTACAAACAACAAAAAGAACATGATGCAACATAAGCTCTATTTATTTGCATTATTGTGAAATAAATTTAAATCCTCATCCATAAAACATGATTTCAAAATTCAGCAGAGATGCAATTTCAGACCGTAGTTAAACTAGATAATATGATCTTTGGTGAATCAGGTACAAGCTAGAAGAGGTATTCAAGAAAGAGAGAAGTAATTCTTAAATCATTTCCCAAAAGGCAATTCCACGTATTAATTGTTAAGCAATTACTCCTTTTCATTCATTCCAGGGTTTATGAACACCCATTTCTGTTTCATTTATGTCTACATTTTACCAAGATCTCTGTATTTTGGTGCAGGTGTTTTAAAGTTTAATACTTAAGTGAAATAATCTGATTCTCAGTGGTGTTTTCTACACACTGCTGTAGCATAAACATAAAGTTCTAGTGCTTCAATAGGAAGCCAATAATGTTACACTTCTTAGTGCAACATTATTAGTAATGCTGCATAAGCTATTAATAATAGTGCACTATATAATAGTGCAAAAGCTATTTCCAAACTAATAAAAAACTGTATAGATTTCTAGAATCTGCTGAGAATTAAAAAGAAAGAAAAAGAAAAAGTAGAGAGCAAAAATTGCTCAAAATGTTAATATCTATCCACTTTAAAAGTGTCGTCCTCCCCATATACTTTTCATCTCAAGGAAAAGAAAGAAAAGCATCAATGATAAGTGAAAAATTATAAATCTGTTAATATTTCTGGAATAAACTTTTCTATACCATTTTCTGGAATAAATTTCTAGAAATTACAATCACCATGTACAACACAGATAACAAGAATGGGCTGTGATCAGAAGTATCTCTAAATTACATTTGCTTCTCTTTGATCTCAGGATTCAAACCAGTGAGTCTCCCTAATTTAAGTAAAATAATAACAGCCACTTTTGCTCAGCATATTGCAGCTCTGTGTGTGTGTATTCTTCAATGTGCCTCATATGTAACTGGAGAAAGCATAGGAGACATTATATGAGCTATTTTATCAGTACTATTTTACCAGTAAACCAAAGGCCCTTAAAATAGCTCAGACTAAATTTGAGATCAGTGACAAGATGGTTCATTTATGATACCATCATTTCATTGTACCTATCATTTGGTGCTCCAAGTATGCTTTCTTAACACAGCAAATTATTATATTTTATATATTATAAAATCATTTCAAGGATGTTTCAATTCCAAAATCTTCAAGTATAATCAACAAATACTGTTGGCAAGAACCACTTTAAGCTGCCTGTGATCCCTAGAAAATTATTAGGCTATAAGAGAACCAGCAGGATAAGAAAGGTCTTCCTTACCCATAACCATGTATTTTTTATGTGTTTTGACTCCCTGTGTAGCTTCGTGAAGATATCTTTGGAAGTTTTACAACTGTAAATGTTGTATTATCAGGCTGTAAATTAAGTTTAAATTAAATATATTTTATTTTAAATAAACTCATCCAACTGACATCTGCATCTTTTACAGCACTTTCATACACTAGCAGAATATACAACACAGACTCCTGGAAACAGAGTTATCTCAAGACTATTGATTCTAAAAGCAGAAAGCATAGCTTAGAAATTTTACTTTAGTAACATTAAGCTGCCTTTCCACAAAACAAATTGAAACTGCTTAACCAAGCATTTGCATGTTATTCTTGTTTTCCAACTTTTAATTTTGCAGTTACACTCCAATGTAGTCATTTTTATCTACCATATCAAGAAAAAAAAAAAAAAGAAAACAAAAGTTTAAAAGCAAATTAATGACCAAACATGTAAGATTTCCCCCACCAAAATTAGTTTCTAGCTGCTGTGGCTTGTATTTAAAAACCATCCATTTAAAGAGGTTTATAGTTTTAAAACTCAAGTAATTCATAAAAGTCTATTTCCTTAAGCTCTTCTGATTTCTTTCCGTGTTTAATTTAACCTTCCAAACTAGAAAGTACTAGCACACTAATGAGGTTATTAATGAGGTTACTCAACAAGGTCATGTTCCCCTTTTCTAAGCACAAAATTCGCATGATAATGTACAGCACACATCAATCACTAGAAAATGTACTCCAAAATCCTTTCTAATGAATGGAGTCACATGAATTACAAGAAACTGAAGACTAATGGGGCTGGGGACTATCTCCTTGATAAATGAAGACTAAAGCTACTTTCTGCACCTGCTGAGGTATTTACATATAGCCAAGATTTAGATTAAAATCTTATTACTTCATAAGCATGATAAAATAGTTTTAAGGTTACCCAATGCTAGATTGTAAAGTTGTATTAAAGTCACACACAGCTTGGCATATTAGCAGAACCTCATACATCTTGGTCTTGATCCCAGTTTTGCCCTCGATTTCACTGTGCTTCCCCTGAGTCCTCCTTTCACATTCCCAGATTTAATGTGCCACTTCATGATGAGAGCACAGAGTAACGACATGAATGGATCATCAGGGTTTGATCAGAAACTGGCACTCTTGCTAGAAATTAATTTCAATGATTCTGAGATTTGTGTATCTACCTTTTTTTTTTTTAGCTTCCAAGAACTATTGCAATACGACAGTGCTCTTTCATTGTCAAATGATGGCACTGCTTCCCAATGAGCAAGTCTTCCTATTTCCACACTACCATCATTACTACTAGGAAACCTCCAAGGTCATGTTATTAAAACAAACAAAAACCAACATAACAAAACAATCCCACAACCTGTTTGCAATACTAAAGATCTACAGCTTACTTTTTATGGTACTTTAGCATATAAGTAACCAGATGTAATTTTAAGAGCTGTAAAAATGTATTAACATACTTGCTACTACAATTATAATTTAAGTGAATACAACTAACAACTTCTGAAAAAGTCAAGAAAATTTATTTTGCTACTCAGTGTCATTAAGACTCATCTTTCACTGTGCAATGGAGAACAGTGGACTTCTGTGCAGGGACATTTTCAAAAAAGAAGTTTCTATTTTAGAATACAAGTCTTAGAATAGTTAAAAGACAAAATATTATCCTTACCCAGAAGCATGGCTTGAGGTTAAAACACTGTGCAGAGATTTTCAAATTCACATGGCCTTGGAAAAGCTTTGCCTCTGTATCTCATGTATAGAAACTTATTATATGTATAGTCAGTGTTCTGAGATCACTCAACTACTCATAGACACGTTTTTCTGTCAAGGAATTGCAATAATGCATCATAACCTTCAGGCTACTGCAGCACATTTCCATTCCCACACCTACACCAGAACTGCATCACTGCCCAGAGTATTTCTAGGAAAAGCCATGAACAAAAACAACAGGCAGGCAGAATCTTCTGGTTAAGAAAATAGTCTATGCAGTTGGATGCATAATCCAGCTGGGATAGGTGAGTGGAAAAAAACACATAGCAGAGCTTTTTCAAGGAGAAAAACAAATCACATATACAGAACTTTTATTTATAAGGTATCAGCTTTGGGAACCAATTAAATTCACTTGCTGGCAGCCTAGTAAAAAAGCATCTTGTAGTGACTGAGCAAATGAACAATTAGGCCTGAAAGTAAAGCTCTGACATGTGAAAATAACACCAACAGCACATTCCAAATAACCATCTCTCCAGCATGACACACTGTCACACATGGTCTAGCCTAGGCTAGAAATCCACTCTTGGTTACAAAGGATATAATCTTACCCACACAATCTGTGACACACAGAGGCAAAACTGTCAGAGGGACTCAGCAACCCCAAAATAGGTAAATTCTAAGAGCTGTAGGGTTAGTGCAACTATATCAGTGCTCATCACTAAGAGGAAAATATTCTACTCAAGGGAAATCTGAGCTCTGCACATTTAAACCTAATAAAAGCATGAATCCTTTTTTTGGATTGCAAACTGGATTTAGGTAAGAAAATACACAGTGACAACTGCAGCTTTAACAGATAAAGATGACTGCTACCAAGGATGCTTGTCCTCGGCATAAACCCGTACTTGAAAAGAAAACACAGTCAACTAGTTTCTAGAGTATTTTCAAGGATTCGTCCCAAGATCAGTCAAAGTCATCTGTGCTGATGAAACACTTATTACGTGTTAAACAAAAGACAGCAAACTACATAAGCATTTTCAGCTCCAAGAACTGCATGCATCCTCAGACCATGACTACACAGATAACCAGAGAAGCAGAAGCAGCTAGCTTCATGACCAAAAATCCACAGAAACTGACTTCTTCCACTCATGGCTCCTCTACCAAGAGATAATGGCTTCCAGTAATTTATGCTCTCTCCTATCTATCTGAGTAGTCTGCATTTTACTTGAAAAGCTTCCATACAAATCAGGCATCGAAGTAGACTAGAAAAAAATTACTTGTTAGCATTAAAATTCTAAGCAATAATGAATCTGCCCCATACACTCACCTCTGATTCTTTATCACTTAAAGATCCCAAGCTTCCAAAGCTGTGATTTGAACTCTCGTTATTTGTCGAGGCCTACCAAGACAAATAAAATACTCAACATCACACACAGAATTATACAACAAAAACCACTGTTATCACTCAGTTACAACAAGTAACAGTCATTTCATGCTCTCATGGAAAAATTAACTGTAGAGCACTTGTGACTTGAAGAGGGATAAGAAGTTTGACAGGTGGATATTTTGACACGGCACAGTAAATTCTGAATTTCCATTGCTTTTAAGCCAAGTAAAACCCCAGAATATTCAAAACCATTGGAGGAAGTTCTGGACACTACTAGAATTTTTCAATTTTTGAAGAAGAAGAGGTGTTAATTAAAATAGGTTTTAATTTTCTGTCATGAAATAGATTTTTTAAATTATCTTTGCAATTGTCTAGTCTGTCTTGGAGAAAATTAAAACCTATTGACAGTATTATTCTATATTCTTAAAACATATTATTTCCCCCAAAACAATAAATTTACATTAGTGAGGGAAGAAAACAAACAAAAACACCACAAAACCCCCACAAAGTAGTGATATAGTCCCAAATTACAATATTTATTTAGAAATTTGCTAAAGCTGATTTATTCAGAGATCTTTTGAACACAGCATGTCATAAGGACATTTTAATGAGTCATCATCAGCTGAGTGTCTTTTTATTAAAAAAAAAAAACCCACCAAAACTCTTACACTGACTGGTCTCTTTTACATAAGAAGGCAGAACACACACTTTGAAGTGAAATTAGTTCCAAGGCAGCTTGCTCCTGAGCATTAAATTCCAGCCCTGTATCACTTTGCAGGACAGTACTCATCTGCGACATCTGAATAGCTAGATCACCTCTGAATTACAATTTCCAGAGAAATGTTAATTAAATACACAAAATTTCCATGTATGTTTTCACCCCCAGGGCAGTCTCCAGTACAGAAATGTCTGCATGTAGTTCTTCCTTGCCCAGTGTCAGCATCTGGTCATCCAAGTCACATACAACAATAACATCAGCAACCTACATTTGTATTTCCAACCTTGCTTCCTTGAACATGATGGGCTTTTTCCCCCCAGAAATTCCAAAACTCTCCAGCAAAACAGTTGGTAAGGGTAGCCTTTCAAAGGAGTATTCCCAATAAATAAGAGTCCATTTCAATTTAATTACTAGAAGAATATAATGACCTAAAATATTTCAGAAAAGAACCATTGCAAACTGTGTACTGTCTTGCTAGTTTAGGAAAATTGGAATCTGGTACATGGAGATTTGGATTTGTACACAAAGAAGTTTTCTCATTTTGGCCTTCAGAGTGAAGGCAGATCAATGGATGTTATATTTATAACTCACATTTCCCCAGTTACCCCTGAACATCAGATCAAAAATGTTTTATCAGTTTTTATGATAAGAATCAGATAAGCCAGTCTGAACACCCCTCACCAAGACTACAGACTATGTTTTTTAAAAAGCATTTTTTTCCAAACACAGCCCAGATCAGCTACTACACTTCACATTATCTGCATGGATACACTGAATGGTCACAAATAAAAGAAATACAAACAAAAGTGATATAACTGTGGTTTTACTGGTAGTGTAACAAATCACAGGACTAGAAGGTAAGAACAACAGTGTCTTAGATGAGGATATGCGTCTATAAGAAAACAGTGAAATAGTATCTTCTGCAAACATTTATCAAAGCATTTGACAGTATTAAAAAACCACTACTTCATCTAGATATCCATTTGGAAACCAACTGGATGAGATATAAATCCTGGAATGCACCAGGGACAAGAAATTTATTTTTTTTGTGACAGAGTGAAAAAGGAAATTACTTATTTTAAATTTCTTTTTCTGGCTAACTTGGATGAACAAATTGAGAATTTGAAAGTGGAATGTAATTTGGCTAACAGCTGAAATCAGATGAACAACAGACAACAAAAAAAGACTTCAAGACACCTATGGAAATGGTAAACAGTGACTCACAGAGAATCAAAGTTTAAGGAAGAGGAACCCCAAGAAACTCGATAATGCCTTTAAAAAATTGTATTACACATACAGCAGTAGACAGATTATGAGGGGAATTTGCAATAAAGTGAGGGTCCAAAGAGCTGTATCAAAAAGTAAAAGTTTAATGAAGTTAGAAATAAAGATCTAGTAATAAAAAAGTAAATAAAATAGTAATTTGAATTATGAGCAACTACCTGAGCTTTTAAAGTGAGTTAATTAATCAGGGGAGTAAGCAATACTAGAGAAACCAAGGAATAAATAAACAAAGGTGGGTCAGAATTATTGTGTTTCTCTCTTTCTAAGATTTTTAAGCATAAGATATTGCAAATACACAATTTTGCAATCATAATGAGAAGAAAATTAAACAGTGCATCAACGTCAGTGTGTCAATCCAACCTCATTTCTTCCCCTGACTATTTAACTCTCTTCTTGGTTTAAATGGTAGTAACAAGCGTGTCACCTTTTTACAGCTTTGTGACCATTACCTTCATGTCACTCTCCAAAGCAAATTGAAATACATTTCAAAATCACTATGTAATAATTTCAATTCCATGTAGTTTGTTCATAGTCATCAATACATGATGTATCTTCAGAAATTTCATCAATATCTGCTATTAGGAGGTATTTTGTTTTGTAATCTATACCGGTAACTAAAATACAGCATAGGAAGCTAAAAATCCTACAAGTCTGTGTAAAGCACTTAAAACATGAGGACACTGCAAACACTTTAGAAACAGAATTCAGAAGTAATTTAGTCATGAGGGAAATGCACCTAAAAATTAGTATTACGCCTTTTTAATATCAGTTTATGAAGTACTGTACTTGATGGAGAACATTCAAATGCACAAACACAAAATGGAGTACTTCTGGTTAGGCAATAGTATTGCAGAAATCAGTCTTGGAATGCTGAAGCTAGGAACTTGAACAGAATATGCAACAAAACCAAAATTCTTTTGCAGCTGTATTAACTCAAGGGAAATATACAACATGTGGAAGGTAATTATTCAGTGTTCATAAGGACCTTCCTTAAGTCCTGCATTCTGGCTTAGATACTAAAGGACAAGAAGTCTACAACGAAAGTAAGAGAAACTGATATAAATGTCTGGAAATGTTGAAATAATTTGTTTATGTATATGTATTAATCTCCAAAAAAGTTTGATCTTATAAACAGACATCACACCAGACTCCCTGTGTCTATGTCAAGTGTAACTGCAAGTAGATGGTCATTGCAGTAGAGACAACTCCACCTAAATACTGGGAAAATTTTCCATCTCTGATCACATGTGCACTACAGCAAATGCACAAAAGAGCCTGTATAAGCTCATTCTTCAGTGTTTTTAAGAACAATTCAACATCCATGTCACAGAAAGGTTCAGGATAAACAATACTATGTCGAAGTAAAATAAAAGGCAAACAAGGATTTTTCTGAGAGCCTCTTTCAACCCAATGCTTTTACAAGTAAATCACACTGACAATATGAAATTGAGCTGGTGTGAGATAAATTAGTATTTCAAACATGGCAGATCTGAATGATTGCTCTTAGGACTTACTTTAGCTCCAACACTGCAACTTCCAGTACTCCCAGTGCTGCCACTTACTACTCCTGTGAATCTTGCCTCTAACAATTCTTGTCTTCTTGGGTCCAGGCTATGAAGTTCATCCATTGCTCCTAAAAAAATACATATATAAATTAATTATATTTCCTAATATTTGCAGTGGAATATTTCACAAACAAGTCAAACATACCGCTGGCCTATGCAAAGGAAGGATTTGTACCCTCAACTTGACAATGACTCACCATCTGTTACCAAATAACCAAAGCACTCAAGGAATTACAAAAATTTTGAGGCAAGTTCTGCATATCAGAATAGCCTTGTCAATTCTGGTTGAAAACTAGAACCTGTTAGAGGCATGTAAGAAACACAGAGTCTGCAGTATGCAATACGCCAACCAGGCAATTATTTATAGATTAAAAACTAGCTGACAGGAACAAAATATTTTCCAGCATAAAACCTCTCAATTCTGCAATGCATTCTGCAATGCTCTGGTTTTTGGTATTATTTAAATGTTAGACTATCAATGTCAAAGATCAACAAGCAGGAATTATATGAGGGGAAAAAGGAAAATCAGAAGGTATATCACAGTCTTCAACACATGCAAAGGAAGGCACTGTTATATGGAAGTCCAAAGGCCAGAGAAAAAAGGAGCAGGATCTGCAATATAAAAGGAACCAAGAATAACAGAGACTCTTGCAGGGGTGATGGCTTCAACAGAGCCCTGTAAATGGGGTAAAGCAGTGCTGCTGGCATCTGCAAGGAAAGTAAGGTGGAAGGAAATGGAGGAACAAAAGGAGTTTCTGATGAGCTCAGCCTACATGAGTAGGCTGCAACATGATGTGCAGCTTCCTAATTTGTATTTAAATCACTTATGGCTGTTTAATGAGTCTGAAAGATGATGTAGACAAATAAGTCTTCCGTATTTACACGAACTGCGTTCTGTGTTTTTTAATCTTTTCAACTACTTGAACATTCGGTTTATTTTCAATTGGAAACATTTCAGTTGTTTTATTTTAAATAAGGTACTTCATGTCGAAGTCTTAATACACTATTGTAACAGCATATCCTTCAAGTACCACACAGTAAAATAGCCTCATTTTTTTCCAACTAAGACACAATAAATTGGTGCTTTTCAGTCCCACAGGACAACATGGCAGTTCAGAAAAAAATGGTGCCATGAAAAAAACTTTTTTAAAATTGTTTTTGTGAAAACTAGTTTTCAAAGTTTAACTGCTGCAATAAACCTCTACTCATCAGTTAAACCAGTGCACCAACTATTAATAAGTGAAAGGACACTTTCTTACAGGACTCTTGGGTATCTCAAAATTTTCAGCATTGAAGCACTAGACAGATCTTACATTTTGGCACTCCTGGCCATAGAGCTAAGCCCCCTGGCATGGAAAGTCCTGGTTCTGCTATTTGGCTAATTCAAGTTGCCCTTGTTCCTGTAGGAAGGCAGATGATAGCAGGTGTGGTACTAGTGCTCCTTTCCCAGGGAAACTGGTAACAGACCTCCTCTGATGGAAGAAAATCACACCAAGACAAGCAGCTGGTAAGGAAACATTCAGGAAATGTACTTGTGGCAGAGTATTCTTTTGAAAAAAATCAAACCATGAGTGGCAGGTTGGAGATACCATACTTTGTTAGTATACCCAAATGCAGCCATAATATAGAGCTGGAGGACTCTTTTCCAACAACGCAGGGGAATTACACAGTTTGAAACTGCAGCTGGCTTCTCTGCAGTTGTAACGCTGCTACTGAACCTGCCTAGTAAAAATTTCTTCAATTTCTACATCCTTTAGATTGTAAAGCCCCATATGTACATGTAAAGCTGAGTGCAGAACACTCAGGAATCCTCTTTAAACTCTTACTCCCTAAATTGTGCTTGTGTACTGCTTTCAAGGGCTTCTATAACAAACTGAACACTTCTCATATGCATAAAAAACATTTCTTACATTTATGGACCCATGTGGTAAGGATATATTTTTTTAAGCAGAGATGTTCAACATGTCTTTCCCAGTATATATGAATGTAATCTATGCTTTAATGGGAAAGTACTGCTATGAAAAAGCCCAAGAAATTAATCATAATAGATTTGTCAGGAAAGTTTAAATTATTATTGTTTTGTTATAGTGGAAGTTTTTAAGTGTATGCCACTCTGAAAAAAAACATTTTAGTTTAGTAAAGTAAAACATTGAATGAAGCAGGTCTAGCAATATTTGTATTAGCTTGACTGCCCACAAAAGTTCAACAACCACTTAAAATCACTGATGTTAACTCCAGCAATTACAAAACCACGTGTACATTACACTATAATCACTGGCCAGCTAAGGCTCATCTGAAGTACTGCAGGTCTCATGTACTGTGTCCAGACACGAATGCACTAAAGAGATCAGTAGCCCTGGGTTAACTCACTGCTCCGAATGGTGATGCAGCACATAAAGGGCCAATCCACAGCACAGAAAAAATATAACCCCTCCTCTTTGTGCTCAGATTTTGAAGCTTAGACACACTAATGAATACACTGCATTCTCTTCAACATTTCTGCTGAAGTGGGTTTTTTTTGCTATGATGTCAGGGGGGGTTTATTTTGGTTTGGGTTTTGTTACTGTTAAATATTCAAGACCAAAAAGCAACAAGCACTCTGCCATCTTTGTTATTTAAAGGACAAGACAGAAAAGCTGGATTCAAACTTTATTTCAACAGAGAGAAATCCCAGGAAGGATCCCAAGAACTGCCTTCCTCATTTACGCTGTAATTTAAATATATCATCCACATCCAAACATACAGCTGTTTTATCAAAAACAAGCAGCTCTGTACAACCCTTCAATTCTCAGCACAAGTTACCTACTTTTAAAGGTACTGGCAGTTTTAAGGCATTTCATGTGAGGGACAAATTTTTTTAATTATAAAAATTATGTATTAAATGTAAGTAAGATATAATTTGTTTAAGCATTAGCCTTTATAAAATCTCCTGCTCACAGAATGCCTTGCAACCAACAAGACTGACATAATTTACAGTCCTGAAAATATACCCAGACTTCTTCTTTGAAGTAATGTCATTCCTGCACCCGAAAGCCAACTCACTAACTCAAGGGACATCCAATCACATTACACAAGTAGCTACAGCATATTTACCATGATGCTATAGGACAGACTGGCATTGCTACCACCCACCACCATTCAAACTTATACTATCTTGCCAAAAAACCCTGGAAGGTTACCTGAAATTCAGGGAAGAGTCCTAAAAACTATATTTCTTTATTTCTTGTAACCACTACAGATTCTGAATGCTTCTTCTGATAGTTTTTTGGGGGTTTTTAAATTACCACCATTTTCTCGCTTTTGTATTTTTGTGGAGTGGTGGTATCCTCCACATTAATTTATCAGACCGATAAAGTCTCTTCTCCAAAAACTAATTTAAATATACAGATATCTAGTCCTGAAAATTACATTTTTAGCAGGATTTTTTTGAAAAGAACTCCAAATTCCTCTGAGAATTTCCTAAGCAATGGGGTACATCAAAAGCCAAAGTTCTAAGTCACAGAAGCAATCTGCAAGCTTTTTCATGGCATTTGGTACAATCTATTATACCATACTCTACCTTAGCAAAACAGAGATGTAAAGTTTCAAAGGATTCTCCATAGTAGTTAGAACACTTTCAGAACCAGTGACCAAAAACTGTGAAGTGCAACTACACCTGTATCCTAAGGTTCTACACCTCCAAATACACAAATACTGCAAATGATCCACTTATTTAACCAAGTACTTGCTCAGGCCTCAATAAAATTGCTATTTTAGGAGAAAAGGTTCAGCAGAGAGTGGCAGCTGTAACTATTCTTCACCTAAAACTACATCTTTTGTGATACTCTTGTACTACAACCTCTGTCTTGAACACTGGTAGACTACACAGAGCAGCACTGCAGATCCAAACACAAAGGGTTGACTGATCACACTATTCTTTTCCACCAAATATGGAATCAAGCTCCACAACTCAGTATTTATCTTTGACTCTCTCATTACTCTGAACTGACTCTTATTATCTGGCCATCAATTACAGCTTTGAAATGAAGAAAGATCAACAGCTTCACACATTGTCAGCTTTCTACAATGAAGATAAAGTTCATTATGCAGAAGCCAGATTCTTCTTAGAACAACTCTCCAGATTAGATTGAGGCCCCCTTCTCCTGAATTCAAGGCCAGCACAAACCACCTTTCACTTAAGTGAAAGCCAAACTGGTTTGGTCTGGTTTCTTTCATGCATTTATATGCATGTAGCTTTTAATGCCAAAGCAAAATACTTCAACGCAGAGACCTATCTGCTGAATAGAAAAAGGCAGTTTAACAATAGCCCAAATGTAAATTGAATTTCCTGATGTGCTCCTAGTAGGCACTCAGATTTTATGGTAACGCACACAGTATGACAGTTATGTGCAGCATATTTTTAGGAAAACTTCACATTAACATTGGTAATACTGGTGTCATGTAGTCTTCCTCAATGGCAGTAGCATCCTTGAGAACAGTAATTCTAATATCCAGCTAAAACAGTGAGGGGCAAAAAAGGGTGAGGGGCACTGCACACATTTCCAATAGCAGGAAAAGCAGCCTGGAAAGCAGGGGTTTTTTCTGCCCTTGCACCCTTATCTGTTTTTTCAAGATTACTTCAAAGGTATCAAACCAGACTTCAAGCATTGTAACCATTCCAAGTGTAGAAACCACTGTTTAACAACACTGCAATGCAATTCTTGAAGTCCTTAAGTAACTGTTTATTTCAATTTGGAATACCCTAAATATGTATTTATTCCACTATGTTGATGCTCCAGTAATTTAACTTCATAACAATGGAGTATGATAGCTCTTATCATTCTAGAATACACATTCACCAGCAAGCTGGTAAAAGGAAAGCTTTAAAATATCAAATGCAGAACAGACTACAGAAAATCACTAAATCCAGATTTTTAAACCCTTAAGCAGTCTTTTAAAAATGAGGCCACACAACTAGTTTTCTCCATTCACCAACATGTAGATAGATACATATCTGCATCCACATGTATTTCCTTTTAATTGAGCTTTTCTCTTGTTTCATGTAGGAAAAAAAACGAACAACCCAGACCAAACTCAAAACCAAACCAATCAAACTGTGCACTCAACTTCACTCTTCTTCCCTATCTTTCTGAAAGTCTGGGCTTTCCTTATTGCAGAAGCAGCCAGAGAGGACTTTTTCATTTCCAGGAAAATAGGCAAATGAAGCTAGTATTTCTGCCTCCAAGAAAAACAAACTACTTAGTAATAAACCGTTATGTAGTTAGGTAAATGCTGATCCAGGTCTCTTCCAGATTATACTTTCAGTGCTTTAAAAAGAGCCAATAGGAATAAAGTGACCCAGAACAAGCTGTCAAGTCAAGGAACAGAGGGAGCACTAAAATACGAGTTTGGCCAAATGAAAAATTTTTTGCGAGGCAAACAAACTAACATCAAACTGTATGCAATGACTGGAAATCTTGATTTCTAAGTTGGAAAATGACACCTGCTCAATCTAAAATAGAACATTTGAGCAGTGAGGTTGAGAAATTAATAAAACAAAAAACCAAAAAGTCACAAAGTTGACCTGTGTTGCAAAACCATGTCTTGAATAGCCTCTTTTCCACTGTGTGTTTTGGGAATCACAGAGAACAGAACTGGAAACAGCCTTGAAAATTACTGATGTGCTAAGAAATGAAGTTGAGATGCTAGTATAATGGCATAAAGCCAAGCAGTTTTAATTTGAGAAGAGTTCAATTTCAAGGTAACAGCAAAAGTACAGCCCATTCTTAGCAGAAGGCTTTGAAGTGCATCACCATCCAATGTGAATCATAATCCTGAAGTCAAGAGGGTCCCACACAATCAAAATCAGCAGTCAGTAGGGCAGAGAAAGACAATCTCTGAGATTCAAAGCAAATAAAATAAAAACCCAGAACTATATTTATGTCCAGACAATCCAAAACCTAGAGGACACTACTTACCAATGCCCCAGGGTTACGGCTCTTCCAAAATACTTCACAAACAGCTACAGATTACTCATGACAAAGTTTAACCTGGGAGTTTAGAAATGCTTAAAATCACTGACTTCCCAAGGAACAGGATTAACTTCTGTAAAAGACTACGTAGCTACTACAACCTCCAAACAACAGGTAACATGAAAAAGTTCAGGGCACTACATTCAAGCTGAAAACCTTAGCTGTATCTGAAGTTAATAGTGGCAGTAGATGAAACAGGAAAAGATAAAAATATATCCTGATGTTCAGGTGAAACTAGCCTTTTGAAAAGACCATAAAAGGTAAGAAAATCCTAATGACAAAGAGATATATCTAAGTCCAGGGTAAAGAAAAAACAGAATCTATTTAATTAACCAAGAGTGCAAATGCAGTATTTCTCAGCACCTGAGAACACTGAAGTACATAACACAGCAGACGTCCCCCCAGCACAGCTAAGGTGCCTGGGTGAACTTAACAGGCTTCTCTTATTAATCTAAAGGGGACTGAGGAGTAAAAGACAGATAATTAGCAGACAGATCAGGCTTTGGTCTACATAAAACCTGTGGGAGGGAAAATAATCTAACTGCCAAATTTTGGTCTAAAAAAGCACAACTATGGAAAATCTGAGAGTATAAGGAAAAAAAAATCTTTCCTATGAACACAAAAAGAGAGCAGTTTTTGACAAATATTATAGATTTATATATGCTGATTAAAGTTTCATAATTGCTGGATGGAAACTTATTAAAATACTAAGCAGAGAATTAAAGGATCTTCTGATGTGGAGAAAAAAATACCCCCAAACACAGCAACATTTAACTAATTTCTTATGGACTAAAAAGTTGACAAGGAAACGCATTTTAGAAAGATTGCTAGGTTAATCAAAATTAATTCTTCTGGTGCCCAAAGAACAGGAAAATATTCCATGTCCCTCCTCTCCCCAAGATGCAGCAGTCTATTTCCTTTTGGAAATCTTTTTAAAATGACTGTAGCCCTTGAACATTGTTTATTTCACTTTTCCCAACAGTTCAACAGTCCAGAAATTTGATCTAAAATAAAGAAAACTCTGGCTGCTGGATAGATAAATAATTTTCTGCAAATCATTCTACAACAGAAATCAATTCTTTAAAGCTAAAAAAAAAATCGTAATGATCTTTAGACTTCATGCCTGCGCTGCCAGGTTTTGGATTTCAATTTTGTGGCCAACAACCTGGAAAAGAGAAGAGAATTATGGAGAAATATGCTCCTGAGGGAACCCCTGCCAACACCTTGAAAAAAGACTTATGAATAAAGCACTTGGGCCAACTCCAGAGCAGCTAGGAGACATTTGTGGGTAACAATTTAAGAACGTTTAATTCCTCCTGCCTTCAGCTAGGCACTGTATTCTAGGGATCTCTTGAGGATTGTGTGTCTCATCAGATGGCTGTAGGCAGCAGAGGCAGAGATGAATTTACAAGTTGCCTACCAATGCTTTCATTTGGCCCCAGACCAGCAACATATACTCCTGCAAGTGGGTATATGCCACGAGGATGGCAGCTCAGAGTGGCTCATTCAGAGTTCAGAGAGCAAGTGATTTATACAACAGAGAGGACAAGAGATCCCCGGGGTCTGTTCTAGTGTAACTGGGGCTAAACCAGGCATCCAACCTTGCCACAGACAACACTTAGTCACCCTACCAATCCTGTCCCCTGGAAGTATGACTGAATTGCCTGAAAGACACACCTGGCTCAAAAGTAATGCTTGGGCCTCCTGAATCAATGAAGAATTCTCAGAAATTTCTGAGTGACAGTATTTCCCCTGTGTATTGCATACATGAAATTACACTTTCCTTCGATTCCACAGACAACAGCCGCACAGGTGCAAATACAATCTGTTTGAGGTGCAGTGCAGTACTCAAGAAAAACAAACAGTAATGCAAGAGAAAGACCTGAAAAGGAAAAAAAAAAAAAAAGCCACAACTGACTGAGCACCTTTAAAAATTACATCCAAGCATAAAAAATGGTAAAATCTGCATGTCTACGACAGATTACAAGACTGAAGACTAAATTAACTATGCTGATGGTCTGAAAGGTACTTTTTTCACAATACTCATTGAAACAATGGCATGTTGTGTCTCATTTCAATTTTATTCATTATTCAGAAAATGAATCAATATTTAGTTTTATTTGGCATGTAAAACCAGATAATAGGTCAGTTTTTGGTCAGATTTTTCTTTCTGGCATCTTTTCTTGAAGGAATTCTTCACCAATTAAACTTTGCTCATCTTGCCCCGGAAATTATTATGCCATTATTTTTGCATTGTGGATGTTAATGATAGGAGTTGGCAAGTATGAAATAATTAATAAAGAGAAGATAAGATCTAGAACAGCACATTCAACCTGGTATCTATCTGTCTATCCATTTCCCAGACTTCAATATAACTCCATGTGCATCATGTACAGGAAGCGTTAGCATAGCAAATACTGCTATGAGCAACAGAACCACGACAAGGTCCTTCCTGAGTCTGTTGAATAATGCCTAATGTGATGAATGAAGGGACAAACAACAATTGAAAGAACAAGCAGTGTATTTCTCCTTGTACTCAGCACTGGTGAGGTCACACCTTGAATACTGTGTTCAGTTCTGGGCCCCTCACTTTAAAAAGGACATTGAGGTGCTGGAGCGTGTCAAGTGAAGGGCAGCAAGGCTGTGAAAGGTCTAGAAAACCTGTGCTATGGGGAATGGCTGAGTGAGTTGTGTAGCCCTGGGAAGGCTCAGGAGGGGCCTCATGGCTCTCTACAGCTCCCTCAAGGAAGGCTGTAGTGAGAGGGGACTGGTCTCTTCTATAGTGCTTGAAGTCAGAAGGCCCAAAGAAATGACCTTAAGCTGAGACAGGGGAAATTCAGTTAAATATTATAATTTAATTTTTTTTTTACACTATTAGGGTGGTGACACACTGGAATAACCTGCCCAGGGAGGTGGTGGATTCATCAGCCCTGGAGATGTTTAAGGGGTGTCTGGATCTGAGCGATATATAATGGTTTCAATGACAATGCTAGGCTAATGGTTGGACTGGATGATCTTGAAGGTCTCTTCCAACACTGATGATTCTATATTTTTGTATTACTAATAGATCAAAAGATGTTTATCTGGAATTGCCACCCCTCAATGGCACTTAGGAGGCTACATTCTGAAGACTGGTGTCACTGTATTCTCTCCTCTCCTTTACACACCTTTACTGAATTCAATAGATAAGTTCATGGGCACTGCAACAGAAACAAATGCTGTGCCCCACTGCACAACAGTCCACTTGGAAGAATAATTCCCCACATCCAAAATCGCTCCCCAAGTCCAGTAATCCTTTCTAGGCTCTTATAAACTGTATCGAGTTAGACAAGATTAGAGTGTACTTCCTATATCAAAATCCCAGTCTGCAATATCTTTTTCCATCATGAAAGCCCTCCTATATCAATAAAACAGAAAAGCCACTCCAAAAAATACACCACAGGAAAGTAGCAACAGCAAATAATATCCCTTCTGGAAATGCCCTAATTTATAAGGCTTATTCTGAACTCCTACAATTAGGAGTTTAAACAATAAGAAATTTGTAAAACCAGGTATTTCAAGTTGTTGGCTACAACACCACATGCAGAACAAGCCTGACAACTCAGCACTCTGAACATATACAAACCACACAGGTGATATCCTGAATGTGTTCATTACAGCAATGCTATCTATTTATTTGAAATTTGTTTCTCTATCATCCCAAGAGTCACATTTACTTGCTTTTTAAAAAGGTCTGGACTCCTCACTTTCCAACTGGTCTCTGTATCATTCTGACCTACCAAGAGCAAGTCCTAAGTTGGCAGAAGGATTTTGGTGTTTTTTCAACAATGCCAACTTAACAGCAAGCTGTCAGAGCCTGAATGCTACAAAGAAACAGAAAGAAATGGGTTTGTTGAGGCAGTCCTCACTGACCATTTTGCATTCTTCATTGCTAAAGAAAGTGATACCAGACACCAGGCTTATTGACTAGTTAACTCTCACTGTCTAAAGTACTGCTATAAGCCCTTAGTCTGTGTAGGACAAATATATAGATACTGAAAAACAAATGCATCTTCAGGAAACTCGTTTTTAATGACAGCATCTGATTTGAACATCTGCTACAGTGATAGGATAATCAGAGATACAAAGCTCTCTTTGAAAGTGCTTTTAATAAAGTTTTGTTCAAAACAACTGTCCATTTTGGCAGCAACTGGATAGCCAGCTAACACTTCACCCCATGTTTCTCATCATCTCCAACCACTATAGTCTGTGCATGCATAAATGTGATCCTAACCTCTTTAAAATCTCCCAAAAAGCCCTTGACAATTCTATCCAGGTTCCATGCAGCTAGCTTATTCCTGGAAAGGGAAGGTTTTCTACACAGTTATAAGGTCAAAATCAGTAACTTCTTTCTTGAGAGTTAAGATCAATGTTCTGGTTATGAAAAAATGCCACTAAATACATTGCTTTATGACTGTATACTACAAAGGTAGAATAGAAGTTAAAATATGGAGGCACCCTTTAGGGTTGCCTTTGTAAATCAAAAGTCCAAGACACAAGTCCTTGCTAGTGTCCTACAGCACAGTATCAATGTTGATGTATTAGGCTGTACTACTCCCACTGAAACAAACAGATATACAATGCTCAGACAAGTTTAGGCTTACAATTCCTCTATAAGGTAAGAAAACCTATTCATACTTTACTGAAAGTACCTATTGTCTTGGCCAAAGTTATGCAAGACATCTGTGGCAGAACACTAAAAAATTGCCTGTCTATGTAGCAAACATCTGCCTCGAACACAACATTATGTCAAGAGAGATAAAAACTAACAGCCTGGGCTGCACATATGCAGGTGACGTGCTGCCTGCCTATCTCTGCATCTCCCTCTTCATCTATGTAGAGAAATGTGCAGCAATTACTCTTGCTTCCAGGCAACTCTGTAAAAGGTATCCAAACAGAAAGAGAGCAGCAGAATTTGCCCATTTCAGCTTCATTTGCTGCACAACCAGATGCTCCCTGTCCCCCAGGGGAAGAGGCAGCAAGCAGGAGAAGCACACTGCAAGTTCATGGGTCACTTGTTGGCGATGCAGACTAACAGGTCACAAGATAACACCAGTTTTGTGATACTCTCAAATGCATCCCACTCTGAACAAAAGGCTCACTACATTCCATCCCTCCATTTATTTCTGTGCTGAAAAGGACTAAAAGCCAGGAGCAGTCTTGAAGAAGAAACATCTACCTAGAGAAATACCAGAAAGTACAGCAAATTTTATTTGCAGTTATTTGGTTAGAAGACAGCAAACTGAGAGCTCTAAACACTCAAGTCCACGAAATGGCTGTTCTGCAAGAATTTAAAATGGCACAGGTCTTTTGCACACATCAAAAATAAACAGTAGCTTCTGCTATCTGAAGGAGTGGGAAGGAAGTCAAAAGCAGAGGCAACCTATCAAGCAGGAACAGAGCAAGCAATGTCTCTTCCCATAGGGACTTTTGGTTCTCACCCTCCTCAGAAAAAGTAAACTATGAACGAAGAAATACAAGATGTTGCAGCTTTTCCCCAAAGAATTTTTTTGAAGTTACCCATAAGGTAGAGAGGCAGGCCAAAACCCCTCAACAATTTAATAGAATAAATTTATTTTTCTGAGTTACAATACCAGTCATTTAGCATCTGAAAGTTGCATTTGTGTCAAGAGAAGTGCATTTCAGTTGTTAATTCCCTGAACCTCCAAATCTCCTTACTTCTGTAGCTCCTACTGCCATTTCCACCTTCATGATCTTCAAAATCTCCCGAGCACAGACAGTCCACTGATCCTCAAGGCAAGTGCTCTGCTCCCTGGAGCACACATGACAAACTGCTGTCCACAGTACCTAACTCACAATCCATATTGTTTCTGCTATTAGATGGCAAGGAACATGCTATAAATAAGAAAGTAAAAAATACCCAAATCCTAAGTCTTTCCAAATACATTCATCTATTTCACTTATTACATTGTGACCAACTAGAACATCAGCCTCCATACAATTTTAACACTGAACATGAAAAGAAACTCATTACACCTCTGAGATTAAATTCACCACTCATTGTAATTACAAGACACATTAAATATTTTGGCTTTTGCACTACAGCATTTTAAGAAAAATGTATTAACCTCCAGTACCACCATCAATTTCCTCCTTCTTCAAAATACTGTATGGTCCACACAGCATAGAAACCACAAAAAACTGAAACAAAAATAACATATATTAAGACATTTAGACTCCAGAATCACAAGGTTCACCCCACACCACCACAGAGCTTGTGCCACAGGGATCCTATCCCCTATGCTAAGCAGGCCATGCCACCTGTGAGATGGCTCAGTTTTCTCCTGGAGGTACCCTGCCTAGTTGGTGCTCAGAGAAGCAAGCAACTAGCTACTTTTCCTTCAGGTTGAAACCAAAACTTGGTTGCTTTTTTGGTTTTTAAATTTACATCTTAAACAATCCAAGTTTCACTAAACACAGGAAGAAACTCATTTCCTCAAGGTCCCTTGTAGGGAGGAGACTCTCAGAACATGGCTAGACAAATTATACACACACAGAGCTGACATGTTAATGACTACACCTACATTTTTATGGGACTTGCAGGATTGTTCTTATTCTACAGATAGAGAAAAAAAAATACTTACATGAAATGACACATGAATCAGTAAAGAATTATGTTTAAGGCTGGGGGGTGGAATCTTTGAACCTTTCTACTCCTAACAGCACAGCTACAAAGCCTGTTGATACCAACAGTATACACTGAATTCAGTTGCAACTTTGAGTACTGAACATTTTTAAAAATTTAAAACCCACTCAGTTCACACACAAAGAAACTTCCTATGTAATCATCTGTCAAAAATTCAGTTTTAGTTTTGCTCAGCATTATCATTAAAGAAATTTGCATTACAGCCATTTCTCCTACCCAAAGCTCATTGCCTAATTTTAAACCAGCTTTCTTTTCTGCTATACTATCACTTTCATTCAAGTTTTAGAAGAAAAAAAACAGAAGGGATTTTCATTCCTTTCAACACAGTCCCTTCCTAAGAACTGCCCATCTTGCTGGCTAAGCGAACCTCGTGGAACACAGTCTGCAATCACATGAATAAAACTTCAAAACGTAAATGCTGTTAAAGCCCTAGGGGTAACCAGAAAGCCCTAGGGGTAACCAGAAATTAGGAAAGAGCAGAGTAATAAGTCTTTGATATCACAAATTGAGAAACAAAATATTTTGAGGTATATGTTTAAAACCTACTTCAAGACACCAGTAAAAATACTCATCAGTAATTAACATCATCCACCGTGTAGAAGCACCTGAACACTCACAGTACTACTGCCCTTTTATTCTTAAGGGATAAGGATGTCACACTGCCTTCTGTGGACCACTGTAGGCATAATTTTAGCAAAAAAAAAGTGATCAAACCTCTCCTCCTCATCTGACAGGAGATAAAGCAGGATTTCTTTTTAAAATAGCTCATACCAGAGGCAGGGGAGTACCATGAAATCCCTTGGATGGGTTTTGTGGAGCCTACTTCCTCAAGCCAACTTAACAGAGACAGAACAGACCACACTACTGGGAGGCAGCAGCACACCTTACCAACAGCTGACAAACTGGGATGTCTTACCTGGTGCATATAACACAACTGATCCACTTTGGGGTAACTAAGCACCAGCTAACCACATGGAAAATGCTTTAAAGCTGAATACATCTATCACCAAACATATGATGGACTTAAGAGAGGACCCAGAAGCAGACCAGGCTTACCTCCATCAGTAAGAAAACACAAACAGTCCAAATGAGACCACTGCCTTAGAGTCAGACACAGCCAAGGTCCTGACAAGTCTCCAGGTGCATGGGGATATATACCCACCACATGCACCACACTCCCCACCCCAGACTGCTGCTTTAGTGAGCTGTCTCAGTGACAAAACCTTAAGCACCATTCAAAGCAATTTAATAAAAACACATCAGTAAGGAGAAAGCTCCACCAACAGCAGTTCCCTGAAGAACAAAGAGGCTGAACTGGAAGCTGCCTTCCTCATCCTGCCTGTGCCCACCAGGAGCTACCATGGCTGGCAGGGCCAGCACACACCCATGCCTCCAGAGCTGGCAGCTTTGTCCCTTCCAGCTCCTGCACTGCCACAGTAAACACGAACACGTGACAAAGTCTAACCACTGGAAAACTTCTAAATAGGCAGCAAACAGCAATGCAAATAACTGCGTAGGCAGGTTTGGGTCTAACTGTTAAAATAAAATCAGTCTAGTCTCTAATGAAACCCTTTCCAACCCTAATAGATAGCCATGCTACCTATTTTGGTAGTTACCTGAAACACTGATGCACTGCTTTCACACAACAAAATACTGTTCTGTGAGTACTACATGCTAACAAGATTATTTACCAAATGAGAAAACTCCACTAAAAACGGCTTATTTTTCAGAAAAAAAGCTCTTCCACTCACTACCTTTGGATCATTGATACACAAACCAAATAAATTTTGTGACTCGATGGATGTAACAAAAAGCATTTGTACCCACTTGTCTTAACTTAAACCTAAAAAATGCATGAGCAATTTCACTAAAGACTAAAAAAACCACTAACAACATCTGTTATTTCCCAAAAATCTCCCATTTGAACTATTACCCACAACAACCCTAAAACTGGGTTTCAGCTATTCTCAAATGGTAACTGGTGGTCAGTGAGAACTTTGACACCTTAGATAAACCAGCATTCCTCTCCAATCTTTGGAGACACAGGCGCCTGTGACTGCGAAATCCTAAGTGCATAAAGCACTCGCCCTTGCTGCCAGCACTAGAGCAGGAGAGCTCCTGGGGGGTGATGTACTGCGGGATGGGAGGAAGGTCCCAGGTACATCCTCACACCACCGGGTCACTGAGCACACCTGCAGCTGAGCGTGGGAGGTCGGACATCCAGAAGCTCCTGCTCCTTCTGCAGCGACCCACTCCCTGCACGGAAAGACTGCCCTCCCACCGGCAGCATCGACAGCGTGCACAAATGAAAACTGAGCAGGAGGACCACTGCTTACAGAAGTACAGGGGAAGCCGAGAAGCAGGATGGTACTGGAGGTCACCCTTGCAGCCCAGCACCAGTCAGGAAGGGAAACTGGCAGTGAAAGAAGGCAGGCTGAGTGACCCAGTGGTGTAGGAGAGAGCACACATCCCACCCAGGGACAGCAGGGATGGTGGCACACTCCCAAATTCTGCAACTTCTGACAGTCACTGGTATTGCTGCCTCATTGCTTGCTTCCCTTACAAAGACAAGATTTCAAAGCAACAAGAACAACACAACACAAAAAATAGTAAAAATAGCAGTAAAAAAAATTTTTTTTAACAAACTTGAAGAGAAAGATTTAAGGGAAACAGCAGGAAGGTGGTGTCAGACGCTGGCAGAGACTGGTGCCTGTTGTTTGCACTTCTCTGGAGGAAAAAAACAAGTGAAAGGCTCAGAGAACAACACGTTGTGATTTAGCCAAGAGAACAAATCAGGTCAACTAGCAATCACACAACATGGGGGGAAATATCCCCAAATCCTGTCACCTATTAGGCTAATTTACTGAAGATTATTTCATTGTCATAGCTTCACTATTTTGCACCCAAGTTATGATATATGTTGCAAGTATAACACAATAGGAGAAAATACAAGAAACACATTTTTAATGTATCATCTAATACACAACCAGGCTGGTGTGAACTTCACATGTTTCTGTTCTTCTGTTTAAAAGCAAACAATACCAAAACCAGAAACTCATGATATGGCAAAACTAGCATGATTAATCCAGCTGCCAAACTTTGTACCATCTGCAATCACCATCAGATTTAACAAAATTACATATTTGAAAAAAATGAAACAAGTTTTTAAGAGGTATGTAATAATAAACAAAAGGGATTTAGAACATTTTTACTAAAAAGCAACGGAAATCTTTGTGTAAGTTTAGCTTGCTTTTGAGACTGCTTTGTGAACTGCAGGGTCCTAACAGCAACATTAGTATTCCTAATGATAAAACAGTTCACTGAGACAATGGTTTGTGTATATATAAAAATGTGTACATTCAGGACATATAAAACTGCTGCTTCCTTAATAGTAACCACTCGCATGTTCTAGACATGGTAGCATGTACCAAGCAAGCAACTGAAAAAAAAATTGTGCATGGATGCAGAATACAAAGTACCACCTAAGAAGGAAGACCAACATGACATTTGCTTTTCAGTTTGAATACTGTTGTAACTGCTCTTAAGCATCATTTGGATTACAATCATTCAATAATACAATTTAATTACAAAGAGGCAATATACAATCTGATTGTATAAGTAAATTAAATAAGCAATAAACTTCAAAAAAGCAACCACATACTGAGGCCATAACATGCACAGCAGAAAGTACTTTTTAAATCTCATCTTAAAATTCTAAACCTGTATCTTCAGGAATTATTTCTATCTGAGTCCTACTTGTAACTTTAAAATATTAAAATCCCACTCCTCATAATGATCCTTCATAAGACTAAGAACATGAGTACTAGAAGAACTACTCCACTTCATTCAAAGTTGTGGAGAGCTTACAAGAGAGCCTCTTGCCAAACCTTAGTACTGTGACTAAAACTACTGAAACTAAACCATGACATTAATTTAATAGTCAAGAAGCTTCTAAAAGATGTGTCAAAGACACAGCAACCACACCCAAACAGCCACCAGCTCAAGAAATAACTGAATTGCTGAAAAAAAACTGAAAAACCACAGAAAAACCCTAGTAATACCTATAAAACCACTCTTTATAACCACTGCTATCACAGTTAAAATAAAAAAACTTACTTTACAAAAATAATCACACTCCCTAGACCACCACCACTCTTGAATATTCTACGTTAAAGTGATTAGTATTAATAATGTGTAGATTTTCTTTTCAATTACTTTCTAATGAAAACATCAACTTAAAGAATACTACTTTTCTCATCACTTTTACTAAGAATAATCTAAGAAATAACAAAGGCTATAACATCCGTGAGAGGCAAAGTAGTTAGCAAGAGGGTATTAGGACACACACGAAAATTGGCTAAGGCACTGTTGCAAAATTTAGGACAAAACTGTGGAACCTATGAGAATACAGCATTAACTACAAAAAAAAAAGTATTTACCAAATACAGCTATGCAGTGTACAGGTTAGATTAGTCTAAGCCACAAGAGTGAAAAAAAGAAGTATTACAAATCTTACTTGTAGCATCATTGGAGTTTGTCTCCATAGAACCAAGAGGCCAAAGAGTTCCATGGTAGAGAACAGGAATGGGGAACACCTCTGCTGTTCAATCTGTATGATCCCAAGAGCATCACAGTCCCACAGTGGAAACACCAGGCTCTAAATCATACTGTTTCAGATTTGCAGTACTTATGAAACTTGTGTATTTATTTGCAGGATTGCTTTCTAATTTCTTGCTCTTCAGCATATAGTTCAGAAGTTTGCTTACTTATTAAAAACAAACAAACAAACAAACAAATCTACCAAAAGTTACAGATGCAAGACACAGTGCTTGAAGTATCTACATGCTTTCAGTTCAAGGAAGCTACAAAATTAAACAGCTATCTGGTTGGGGATGTGACATCATACAACAGATTTTTCTAAAAGCATCAGGATTTCCTTTTTTCCTCAAAAAAATTGTTATTTTTCTCTTATAGGTATAGATCTATTAGAAGTCCATAGAAATGGAATCTAGTACTCTTCAATTCCTGAAATAACTATGATCAGGCTTCATTTCCTGTAAAAGACACTCTAGAGTTTCTTACCACCATCCCTGTCTCTTAAAATACAAAGCTCAGAGTACTTTGTTCTTAAGAACATTATAAAGAAAGCACTGCAGCCCTGAGTTTCCACCTACTTACAACTGCAGATATGATGAGGCAAGATACACTGCTTAATGCTCCTGCTGCCACCTCTCAGCAAGCAGAGGTGGTCCTAGGGAATACCAACCTTCTCCTTGACGTCCACATAAAAGCTCCAGTAAATTTACTTTCCCACTCCAAAGCGACCAGATTCCTGTCTCAGTTGTGCAGTCACACAACAATCACTAGCCCTCCCTTTAAATCCCTGGAGGACAGTTGTCAGCTTCAGAGCCTTTCCAGATAAAGCTATTGAGCACAAGGCAGGCAATTTTTCTTATTTGTGTATTTTAAAAACACTTCAGCACCAAACGTTTAATCGAAGCTCGGAGCAATAAGAATCTATGGTGAAGTTTAAAGTTTATGATCTATTAAATTCATAAAAGAGAAAGATACATTCAAACATTATAAACTTGGCAAACAGACCATCACATCACTGGAAGCTGTGGGTGGGCTGCCTGAACTGGAGTTTTGAAGCACTTGATCAGCTTTCACCAGCAACTGCTTCAGCCATTTTCATTTGTTCAACCACTTCAGCAGTTGGTTTACTCAGAACTGCTAAAGAGCAACCAACAGCTTGGAAAGCAGGAAAACCTGGCTTTCTCTTCCCAATGATGAACACAAAGGACTGGTCACTAGATTTGATTTGTTAACTCCACATTTCACAAGGAACCATGACCTGAAGTAACCGACTCATCTCACAAACCAGACAATCCTTTATCTGGTCTAAATGCAAAGCACATTTGGATATACTTGTTTCTTATTATGTACATAGCACCATTAGAATTCATTTTAACTAGCAAAGCTAGCTAAAAGCTGTCTAAAGCATGGGGAATTATGTTTCTTAAACATTGAGAATCTAAGCTGCGTAACTCCTTAAATAAATGCATATAGATTTGTCCCCTCCTGCCTCGCAAGAGGTATGATCAAATTAGACCAATTAGAATCAACTTTTCTTTAGGAAAAATAATTAAGCACAAATGCAAAATAAAATTAAAAACAATTATTTAATCAGGGTTTCCTGCTCACTGATTTAAGTCATGATTAAAATTAATAATATAGTCACTCTTATTTCAGTCAATCCCTCCAGCATGGACCCATCCCAAAGGGTCGCAGAGTCCCAGTCTTCCCCCAGCATCTTCAGCATGTCCAACTTCACTTAAGACCTTCTGCTCCCTTCTTCCAGGACTACGTTTGAGGTGGATTAAAGCTTACAAGCAGTCATTGCCACCTAACACATCCTCCCTACGGAAAGCCTAGGAGCCAAGATTTTTCTGCTGGTATATGGCATCGCTCTGCTCAGGAATGAAAGGAAGGAGTAAGACCTCCAGAGAGAAGGTGCCTGGGAAGGAAGCAGACCCTTACTTCCTATCCCAAACAAAGCATCTCAATAAGGATGGAGTCAAGATGATGGGAAATGTAGGATCCAAAATACCTTTTGATGCTTACTAATGCTTCCCTATTCCTAGCGAACTTTGTCCTTAAGTACTGAACGTAAAGTGCAGTACTTGTTCCTTGTTATTTTCAGCAACTATTAGAAGTTTTCCACTTGCAACACCTGAAAAACTGGGTTATATTATGGTGGCCAGCTTCTGTTTAACTGCTCTCCAACGACCACAACTGAAGTACTGGCATTCTCAACAGAAACCCTGACCACTCTTCTTCCTCTACCCACCTTCATACCCACCCAGAGCAATTTGGCAACCCAAATTTCCCTTTTCCTCTTTTATAGCTGAAACACACCAAGCCAAACAGAAAGAAGTTCATAAAGCTTTTCTTCCTCCCACTTGTGTGCTTTTATGTTTTTTAGCTAGAGTTCAGGAGCTACTCTACTTCATAAAAACAATTTACAAACTTCAACATTTTTTCTTGTGTAAAAAAGCTCAGCATGGAAGCAAAAAATTTAGTATGGTAGTAAATGGATTGGGAGCAAGTACCACTTCACAACCTTATACCAGGAACACAAAAAGCATAAAAGATTATTTAAGCCTGTTATAGTTCCATAATCTCAATTCTTAAATGTAACAAAATTCTACATAACTAACTTTGGTCATGATGCACATATATATGGTAGTGTTTCCCAGCAGTCACAACAGTATTTTGCAGTCATTTAGAATTATCAGGTTCTAAGAAAATCCAAAGAAATGTCAATGCTAACTGCAGACTACATTTATTACTAACAAGCAAGTTTACTTCAACTCAGTGGAGAAAAAGATTACTTGCTGAAAGAAAAAGCAAACAAGGAAAAAACATAGAGGGGGAAAAAAAGAATGACAGAAATAACAAGTTTCTAATTTGAATGGAGAAAATAAATAAAAACATCCTGTCCCTATATCGATTCCCTCTCCATTTAAAATGGAATGGGTTAACGGGAAATTCTATTCCAGGCAGAATAAAACAGAATTAAAACAAAACAGTTGGCCAAGAACTAATTTACTCTATTTGCTACAGCACTTGCCTTTTAGAAAACCAGATTCAAACAAGGATCCATATTAAAAAAGGTTTCCTTTCCCATTTCTCATTTGGACATGCTACAAGATCTCCAAATAATTTGGCATAAGCATCAGCTTACTATGAGAATCACATCTTCAACAACACCAGCAATAATATCACAAGCTAGAATTCGTGTGTATCACTGGCACAACACTAATCTCAGACAACACCTGCTCATGCTACAGCCAGCCTAAATATCCTTTTATGATTGCTGTGCTCATTCTGAGTAAAAGTATGCCATCACTTTTAAATACAGAAAGTGTTCCTGTTCTTCTCTGCTCCCATAAAAACTGGACAAATCCATAAAATTTTTAACCTACAGTTGAGTGATAAAAACCAACAAACTTACTGAGAACTTCCTGTTAAAGCAAATAAAGTAGCTGAGGTTTTACACTAAACGCAAACAACACAAAACAACTGCTCTGGAATTTTTAATACAATTTAGGTCACTTTCATATTCATGGACTAATATATTTTATGTAGCATACATACAACCTGGCATCTAGAAGCATTTTCTAGACTGGAAACTTAAGGAGGAAATAAACTGTACCTTTGTGCTCAGACACACAATTACCATCACATTTTAGGTAACAATAAATACAAACAATACACATTTATCAAATTTTAGGAAAAAAAGTTACCAAAAAATTTGCTACCCATACAACATAACTTCTTCAAAGTCTGTCAAAGACATGGCAGAAGTTTATGTACCATTTTGCCATCATATATTGATTTGGCTCAAATCTGAAAACTGAAATTCGCATTCCTTTTGTGTTAATTCAAAGTTCTATCTAGCATTCTATTTTGCTTTTAGCAGAGTATTGAAAACCAACAGCACACACAAAAAAATAACTTGTATAAACTTAACTTATGCTTAATTACCAGACACTGCAACACTGCCCAGTGAGCCAACCATGTCCTGGGCTGCACCAAAAGCAGCATGTCCAGAATGTGAAGGGAGGGGATTCTGCCCCTCTACTCCACTCTGCTGAGAGCCCACCTGGAGAGCAATGAAGGACACGGACCTGCTGGAAGAACCCAGACAAAGGCCACAAAGATGATGAGAGGGCTGGAGCATCTCTGTTATGAAGACAGGCTGAGAGAGTTGGAGTTGCTCAGCCTGGGGAAGAAAAGGCTCTGGGGAGACCATACAGCACCTGCCAGTACCTGAAGGGGGCCTATACAAAAGGTGGACAGAGACTTTTTACAGGAGCATGAAAGGACAGGACAAGGGACAACAGCTTTAAATTGATGCAGAGTAGATTTAGATCAGATATTAGGAATAAATCATTTACTTTGGGGATGGTTAGACTCTGTAACAGGTTGAGCCTCCAGCAGTTGCGGAGTTGTGCCTGCTGCATCCCTGGAAGCGTTCAAGGCCAAGTAGAATGGGGCTTGGAGCAACCTGGTCTACTGGGAGGTGTCCTTGCCCATGGCTGGGGGTTGGAACCAGATGATCTTTGCAAGTCCCTCCCAACCCCAGGCAATCTATGGAATCTCTTCTGACTCTGCCTTGTCAGCACTGGCCTGAACAGTCTCCATTTAAAAAACAGCACTTTGCAGGTATGATCTTTAATATTTTTAGTAACACAGATAAAGCAGACAAAAGTCAAGAAGCTTCAAACAGGAAATTGTGTGACTGCAATTATATGAGCTATGGCACAAGATTTAGTCACACAACCACACATACAGTATGTAAAATAATACCGCATAACAGTCCTCCTGAATTCCTGATAACATCTACTGCAGGGCTCTTAAGTGACCACATATACCACACCAAAGTTATGGGTATATAAAACAACTGACAGAACGACAGACATTTACAAGCTACACTAAAATGCAAACAAGAGATAGTTGTTATACAGTAAAAGTGTACAGATGCAACTGCATTCAAGTCCATCCTAGACTTTTCATTTCAAAACCTCCAAACATAAATTCAAATCAATACAGTTAAGCTACGAGGCCACTCTAGATCAAGATATAGAAGATAACATCCAATGGAAAATGCTGCTACAACGTTGCAGTGCACTTTAAAAGATTAAAATATTTTTAAAATATTATTTCTTCCAAATTCACATATATTTCCCAAGTAATCTCTTGTGATACTGACAAGGTATTGCCATTTTTTTAAATGTATTTGTGCAATTGTTATATATACCAGAACTTTTCTTTTTTGCTTTTTTTTCCTATTAGGGATTCCAAAAATCTTTTTAGAACTTCCTAAATCAAGGTGTTGAATGTTTCTTAATTTCTTAATAAACCAGAATCTTCAAACGCCCATGTGAGACATGTGAGATGACACCAGATCTTCATAGGTGATGTCAGATCAACCACAGCACACGTGGTACACTCTGTGAAGGTCTGCACTTCCAAAGGCAACAGGGACATAACTCTCACAGGAGCCAACCAAAGGGATTTTAATCCACATACAAGCAGGCCAGGCTGGGAAAGAAGCTCTGCACAAGTGCCAAATGCACTGTATTGGTAAATATTACCCACTCAAAACTGGCACCAGCAGCGATGCAGCTGTGATGCAGTATGGGCCGGTGGCCTTATGCACTGCTCCAAAACTCACAAGCTCCATTAACATCACAAGGTATCACAAGCTCAGAACTGATGACGGCACAGGCTCCCATAAACACACTGCACTGCAAATATTCCACACTGATTAGTTAGATATGGCATTAATTTTTCACATATATAAGTCAATGTCTATGAACACACTAATGCATATTTCAAGGCCTTCTGATACTTCTTTGTATAACATATATACATAAAATAAGATGCATTAATAATATCCCACAAGCATGAATGCAAAACACGAACCCAAGCATGGCAGCTTGTGCTCATTTCCAAAGAGAGCTACCTAGTGAGGACACACAATTTAAACGCAACCCAGGAGCACCATGCAAATATAACACATTACAGCAACAAGCAAACACCAAGGTTTTGATTACTTTTCACCCCTTAATCTCTATTAGAGGATGTAAATTGCAGAACTCAGAAAAATCCAACAGCATGAGTTGTAAGAAAGAAAAGCGTAAATAGCATAATCATCATATTAAAAATGAGTTTCATAAAATACATTTTTCTTGTCTCAACAGAAGTACTCAAGGACCACCATTTTTTGTTAAAATAAATAGCTACATAATTTATACTGCAACAATCATTTCAAGCTTGTATGGCAGGTATTTGAAATACATCCAAAAATATCCTACATGCACATATTACCCGCATGCATATTAATAACAAGAGTTGCAACAGTGAAGAAACCTACTCTCAATAAACTTAAAACTACGGATTTGGCTGGTGCTGGTCGTTTTTCTAACAGCTTTGGCTTCCCAGAGAAGATGAGCACAAAATGCCTGCCACTTTACTCAGCATCTTTAACATATACCATAATTCCTTCCCAGGTATTTTCTAGAGCATTTCACGTCAATCTACCTGCAGGAGCGTGTGCAAAAGTGACACAGAGTGATACAAGTCTGACAACTACTGGTGTGGAAAATGGAGAAACCAGACTGCATTATACATTTTCACGATGTCGAATCCCTGCTTACCAAGTCCCTACACTGCTTATCAATCAAAAAAAAACCAAAAAAAAAAAAACCAAAAAAACCAAAAAAAACCAAAAAGCAAACAAGCAACTACAGGAAGACCTAAAAAACAGATTCCCTATCTTCGCAACTATTTCTATTTCAAGTTAGCCAGTTTCCTGCTTAGCAATGACGTTTTGCAGATGCTACAAGAAATGTTACATGGTATTCATTAAACTGGGGCAAATCAATTAATATTATACAACTGCTCGGTATGCATGTATCTGTGCATAAAAGTTCTCCTCCACCACTAACTGGCGTTCTGCAAGTAGCTATTTTAGCTAAAAGCGCCGAGCAACTCACTGGCTGTATAACTGCTACATCTTGTGGCAACACAACACAAGGAGGAAAAGCAGACAATACCCGAAAGGGAACAGCGAAGGGACTTGTTTGCTCATAACCTTCATACAGATATTCCCTGCAAACACCCACAACACCCTGCTGTCGCTGTCGGTGTAACACAAGAGGGGAGGAGCAGGGGAGGGAGGAGAAAAATATTATCATCGAAGGCGTGATGGAGGACAGGAGAAAGTTGCAGTCATTCCGTGGCGGCCGCAAGGCGCCCTGTCACTTCTGGCCGCAAACCCGGCCGCCCCCGGGGGCGCTTTCCCCATGGGGACGAACCTCTGGTGTCGGCCCCTCTCCTTCCCACCTCCATGATGCTAAAAGTGCCCAACTCCCTCCAGCAACAGCGGCTGCATCCTCCGGCGCAGCACTTCTACTTAGCCGCTGGCGGAGGGGAGCCGATTTCGGGAAGGACGCGGCGAGCGGCCGCCCGAGGAGACGCGAGCGGCTGCGGCAGGCGGACGGCCCGGGGACGGAGGGAGCACGGCGGGTCCCCCTGCGCGGCCCAGCGCGGGGGGTGGGGGGGGAAACAGCGAGGCGCCGCCGCGATGACGAGCGGGCGGGGGCGGCAGGGCCCCGCTCGCCCAGCGCCCGAGGCTCCGCTCACCGCCACCGGGCCCAGCGCTGACCCCGCGCCGCCGCCGGGGGCACCGACCTCTCCCGCCGCCGCTTCCCGGCGGCCCGGGACCGGCCTCCGGCGGCGGCGGCGGCTGGGCCCCCCCTCCCAAGGGCCGGGCCCCCCGCGCAGCCCCGCGGCGCTGGTTACCTTCCTTGGGCGGCTTGCCGGGCGGCGCGCCGTACAGCTGGGAGGCCGCCGCCGCCGCGGAGCAGCCCTGCAGGCTCGGTGGGGACGTGGAGAGCCGGGACCAAGATGGCGGCCCCTCCAAACTTCCACTGCTACTTTGGACACTCATCAAGCTACTTTCCTGGAGCCCGGCAGCCGCCGGGGGCGGCGGGGAAGGCGGCGCGGCGGGGGGACACCCAGCGCCGCGCTCATGGCCGGGGGGCCGGCCCGACACCGGCGCGGGGAGGCCGCCGGCTGGGAGCGGGCTCCGGAGGCAGGCGAGGCGCGGGAGAGACGGGGCGCGGGGCCAGCGCAACCTGCCCGCACCTCTGCACTGCGTCGCCGCCGCCGAGCAGCCGCCTGTGTCTGAGGCCAACCTTCCCCGCCGCCGCCGCCGCCGCTGCCGCCGGGGAGGGGAGGGGAGGGCGCAGGCGGGGAGGGGTCATGCGCAAACACGATCGCGAGCCGAGCGAGCGCCGCGCTCCGCCGGCGCCCAGCCGAGCCCCGCCGAGCCGGAGCCGCCCAGGGGCGGCCGGCGGGAGCGGCGCCAGCCGCGCACGCACCTGCCCCCGGCCCCACCGCGCCGCGCGGCCCGAGCCTGCCGGCTGCTCCCGCCTCAGGGCTCCCGCCGCGATGGGCTCGCAGCCGCCCCGCCGGCTGACCCTTCTTCCCGAGCGCGCCCGCCCCGCGGCGATACCTCCCTTCCTCGCCCGAGCGCGCACCTTCCCCGCCGCGGGCTGCCCTCCGTTGGCCGCCCCGGCCCAGCCGGAGCTAGCTCCCCTGAGGCCGCGGCGTTCCCCTCCGTCTCGGTTTTCTCGGCGGCACGGTCCGCCCGTGCCCCCGCGCCGACCGCCGCGCCTGCCCCCGCGCCCCGCCGCCACGGCCATGGTGGTGTCGGGGCGGGGCGGCGGGGGCGGGAGCGGCGGCGGGGACGGAGACGGTACGCGCGGCTGCCGGGGCCGGGGCCGGGGCCGCGCCGCCCGGCACCTCCCCGGCGTGCGGCCAGCCCAGCCCGCTGCTGCGGGAGTGCGGGCGGCAGCGGCGGGGCTGTAGCGGGCTCTTCCCAGCGCGGTCCGGGTGAACGGTGTTCAGGCAACGTCTCCGGGGGCTTTCGGCCGCCTGCCGCTTCTCAGTGCTCTTCTTTTCCCGGACACGACGCTGCGGCGGCAGAGACTCGGGGGAAGCTGATGTCCCGAGGGAGAAGGCTTTGGCCGCCAGCCGCAACTCGCTTCGCTGAGGAGCGGGAGCTTCCGTCGGATCAACTGGAAGTCGGGCAGGAGCCGTGTACCAGGCCCACCACTTCACCCTCTTCGACCACCAGGCTGGGCTTCCCAGCTGGGCACCAACCGCGACCTGGCAAATTTCAAAACGTCCCCCTCTGCCTTGAGTTTAAAGACCTAAGTGCAAACTTCGCCGAATTTTTCAGTTTTTCCTTCCTTAGAATTAACATAGTCATGACTGAGAATGTGAGATATATGGAAAGTCACTTCTGAAACAAAGCCTTTTAATTTACCAATGCAACTGGTAAATATATTTTATATATATTTATACGTATAACAGGGATAACAATGACTTTGATTAGTTACAAAAAAATCACGGTTGCAGACATATTGCATTTTGCGTATCTGAAGAATATATTCATCCTTCAGGCACGGCGCTTATTTTGTGGTTGCTGTGTGGAGACATCCTGGCCATCTACTAACCTACTTTCCCCTCCATTTGAGAATGACAGGAATAGATTACTAATGTTGGATTGCAGCTCTCTGCACAACACACATATTACTAAATCTGTCTCTTCTTTTTAAAGTGACATCTGTCAAATTATCTAAGATCTTCACCTCCCACAAGTATACAGCATAACTGGAAGTTTCCTTGCCATTTGGTATTAATTGAAAGTAAAAACTAGTATGTTTACTTGCTAAACAAGTCTGTTCCAGGACATGTATCTAGTAACAGCTATACTCTTTTTTTTTTTTTTTCCAGAAAGAAGTGATCTTATATTTCAACAAAGACCTGCTTTTAAGGATTTGATCCTAAAGACTTCTCAGACTTTATCTAAGCAAATTACATCAGGAAATTTCCAGTACTTGGAAATGAATGAAGTAAAACAGTGCTGGTTCACTCTGACTGCAATATTAATACTTAGTAGCTGATATAGAATATTCTTGCTAGCTTAAAATGAAAACATAATCCCACAATCCATATGATAGCATAAGTGAACATACACCTCGTTTCTTGATGAATATATCCTGCTGCAGTATGCTGCTTTTAAAATCTGCCAAGTAAAAAGCCGTAAGTGAAAGAAGTGAAAGAAATTCTCTTTGTTTATAGCCCTTTGCATCCACTCTATACAAAACCCTGATATCCTTATAAAACCATATATAAGCAAGTATTCTTCCTTTCAGTTTTGCTTACAAACTGTTGCCTACAAATCATTCCACTGACACAATTAAGACTTCTTGTTTAAATAAAGTATTACTTGCTTTGATTAGGGGAGCAGGACATCATGAAGAGCATCCCATTCATTACTTCCTCTATCAGACATGCAGTTTAATTATTATAGAAATGCTGAAGTGTCTTCTATATTTTCAAACATTAACACTATGAAAAATAATCAGATCTGTGCCAACTCATAATGGTTAGACACCACCTCATCAAGGGACCAGGAGAGAGTGGGCAGGCACTGCAGGACTTCCCAGCAGAGCACAGTACCTGTTGCAAAATATGGGTTGAGTCTGCATTTTGTGACATAGTAGAGCTGTATCTCTCGGTTTCATTAGTTGTTGATGTAGAGATTGAAAGGACCCTGAATTATATAGATCATCTCCAGATGAGAAATCACATATAACTTCAAGAATATGTGCAGCTGGGTATATTCCCCTCTTAAGTTTACAGAAAACCTAGTTTTTTACTGGGTTAGAGCTGACACTGATTTTAATGTACCCCTTTACTTGTAAAGCCACATTGCTTCACTGTTACCAATTTAGTAGTATCATGGCAGGAGAGAACACCTTCCTTAGTACCTTTCAGAAATTTCAAATTTCAAGACTTCCCCTATCAAATAGTACATAATGCTTTCCCTTGAATGCCCTGTCTTTATTTTGCAGTAAAATTTTATGATCCAGCGGCCAGACAGGGCCTTTCTCTCACAGTGGTGAGCACTCAGTCAGCATTACCTGCCCAAAATGTTAAACACTAAATCCACCTCAAACAGTACAAAGTATTACTAATTATATTTTAGAAATATAATAAATACTAAATCTTTCTCTTTACCTTCTAGTTTTTAGGTACAGAATAGTCTGCTATCAAGGTTTATGTGAACACTGCATACCATCAACATCACGCATAACTTGAGGTAGTAGATACAGAGAAATCAACTTTCAGTGGGATTGCTCTGGATAACAATGAATAAGGTGCCATACACCTACCTACATGGGAAAACTTGATTCCAGGTGGAGCTCCAGAAAACTGATTTAGTTTTGCAAATTCCTAAGGAAGAGGATCTCAAAACTCAGATCAGAACAGAAAGGAGTGAGAAACCGGTGTGCAGTTTTTCTCCTAAGAATGTGTCAAATGAAAGTTAGAAACATTTATGGCAGTAGTTACTCTCTAATTGAGGACAACTGAAGAACAGAAAAGCATAAGGAATTTTCCTTATTCCACAGATTAAAAAAAAATATAAAAAGGTAAGCAACAAAATCCTGAAAAGCTTTAAAATTGTAAGAACTTTCAATTTTGTCAGTGGAATTATCTATGCAAGAAACTTTTATCACAGTAAGTTCTATGTCTAGGAAGTAAAAATGTTAACTGGCAGATAGCAAAGGAAGGTTCTTAAAGGAAAGAATTAATGATCTGAATAATGATAATAAGGAAGATTACAGCACGAGTGCGTTTTTGGAGACATCTACATTGCATCTATAAAGATTACTGTGTGCTCAGGTTCAAATGTCAATTACAAAATTTCCACATACATCCTTTAGAGAAACAGACATAATTTCAAACATTACACACAAAATCCAGAGGTTATCCCACATGTTCTTAAGGAAGAATATGCTATGACTGTGGGAAAACTTACAGAGATATGGCAGCTTCTTCCCTGTTGTGAGACCTTCTTTGTTCATAGGCACCAAGCACTTTTTGGTGTCCTCATGAAAGATTTGTATCTAATAACATCAAATAATACATGTTCTTAATAACTGCATGTATCTTACTTCTCTTTTTCCCCACCAAAGTCCATTTGCTATTAGCTGGCTTAGGTTTCATGCAAGCAGCAGATACTGCAAATACCAAGGCGTAGCAACCGACCATACCAGGAAACTGATTGTGTGAATAACATAGGTTTACATATAGGTTCCAAATAAGACCATTTTAAAATTATCTCAGTAATTAGAAGGAAGTCCTCCAATTCACGAGATGATTGGAAGAAGTAGAGGTAGAAGAGGAACTTGATTTAGCAGGCTGGTTCTTTTAGGAATGAAGGTCAAGAGTTACAAGAAATTACAATATCCTTGGAAAGCAGTAAACTATATACTCTAAACTATAGGCTTCCAAACTTAAATCAGTCTCTGTCAGCTACAAATCAGGGAAATGACAGAAGTTGGAGATCATTAGGGTATTTACTTCTGATGCTTTTGGCATCTATTTTATATGCAGCTTTCTTCCATCTCCTTGGACTTGGCACAAGACAGTAGAACAACCAAAACCTACTATCCTTTGATTTATCCCCTCAATTATTTGTAATGCCAGTGAAAGAGAGGTTTCAAATTCTTTGTTAGTTCCTTGTCAGCCTAGCACTGGATAATAGACTCATAGCAGTATTTTCTTAAAGCATAAGCCAATACAGTATGCCTCACTGCACATTTGCCAATATTTATGAATTTTATACATAAAAATATGTATACACATACTCACCTACCCCATATATAGAAAGACCTACACACATCGTATAACTATGCCAACACCAGCAGCCAATCTGATTTAACCAGCATAGTAGAAAAATATTCTTGCAACTAAATAGACACACTGCTATAGCAGGTTGTGTAGAAAACACCAAAATTACTTTATCATCAAAATGATATATTTATGACATTTCTAGGTTAGATGTAATGTACTATGCTGCAAAAACCTAACAGAAAAAAATACTGTCTTCTGTCTTGGTGAATGCTAGAAGTTTGTAGCTCAAACACACTGTCCTTCCTTCTAACACAGCTGAGCTGTTATGGACCCTCCCTGGATCAGACCAATATGCTACTGGCCAGTCTGGGTTGGGATAATGACTAGAATCTTCCAGTCTGTGTTGTGTAGGTCAGAAGATTCAGAATGCAGTTTTGGCACAACTACAAGGTAAAATGCCACGTGACTGTGACAGCAAGAGCATTGCTGTGATAGCACACCATCTCAGATTGGAACAGCTTCTGCACCTGTTTCTCACAAAGCATTTCTATTTATGAGCAAATAGGAATGTTGCAATTGTACTAACATTAATTTTAAAGTTTAGTTAAAGTTTTCTAAAACTTTAGTGCAGCAACACTTTTTTTGGTTTAGTGCAGCAACACTTTTATAGGAAAAAGTTATTTTGAACCCGATCACATAAATTTTGAGGCTCACTGAATTAGAGCTGTATCCTTAAGCTATATACTGCACTACATGCTATACAATTTTTTCAATATGTCACTTGCTAGCAACTCTGAGTTGCAAGGCAACAAAAACATACATAAATAAAATACTAGCAAAAATATCTTCCCTACCAGCTTATCAAGATGCAGAGAAGCTAAAATGAAAACAATGTTATCACATTAAGCCTACATTTAAGAACTAGACACAAACACTGTGTAAACACAGTTCTATTTTCATCATTTATGTAATTGTCATAAACTGCATTTATTATACCTTTAATATCATCACTGTTAGTCAGAACCGTTAGTCAGATCCAGTGATCCACCTCTGCTATGATGATTTTTGTTCCAAATCTCCAAGAAGCCTGCAAACAACTTCCTCTCAAACCAAACACAAAAATTAAGCTGAATTTGGGTTGCTTTTTTTTGCCATAGAAATGTTCCTTTTGGCTCCAGCTCTAGCTACTTTGATTATTAATTACATTTTAGTCAGAATCAAGGACAGTTTTACAATCTTCCTGTTTATGTCATTTTAATAAGAAATTTGGTTTTTAATGTTCCCTGGTGAAAAATAATAACAAAAAAAGTCTGGATGGATGCTACATTCACTTTCTTTCTCCCCATCTGTCTCTTTTCATTTTATTATATTACTTTTCTTCCCATGTCCCTCGCAATCGACTTGTCTGCTCTTCCCTGCAATTTTTTTCTATACTCAGACTACTCCTTTTACAATGCTGCTCTCAGGTAAACAGGCCCCTCTTATCTGTCAGGCTTCCTCTCCATGTTTTTTTAAGATCATGCTTTTCCACACATCTTTCATAGTTCTATCTCACTCTTTACACCTTATATGTTCTTTTCTGAAGTATATGTCTTGCCTGGAGCTTATTTTGTTGCCTTTGATTTTAAGCCATTAGAGACAGACAGTGTTTGCAGAGAGCCATGTCTGTATGTGGTTTCCAATAGCAATGGGGCATGTCTTGATGCTTTTTTCAGGCAAAAGTCTTACCAGTTTAGGGTTGTTGGTTTGGGGCTTTTTTGTAATTGTTGAATAAGGCCTTCAAATTTTGGCTACAAAACACTAACAATAAGTCTGATAGATGATTAAATATTAGATATGAAAATAACAGTATTCTAATTACAGATTCTCTTTCTCTGTTCCCTTCCAGCTCCAGATGAGCTGGTCTGCTGCTGTTCTGACACCCACTCAGTTCAGTGTCCTATCCCTTGTTCTGTCCAAGCACACCTCCAAAAAAAAAATAACAGCCCCATAGTCAGTAGATTTGAAACAACCTTTCTTTCAGGGTACTGAGATTTCAGACAGTTGTAGAGATAAGACAAGAAAGGCTGCTTTGCATATTTAGCTCATCAGTTAATGCTTCCTAATGAGACAAAGGAGGAAGATATAAATATGAAACTGATCACAAAACAATACAATTAATGATGCCAAAGAAAGCATAGAGTGACAGAAAGAATATGGCTTTCCAAAGGTGGATTTTCCTTGGTTTACGGAATGAGCGGGTGGGTAGATCTTTTGGAAGAAATTCATAAGGAAACAGGAGAATAAGAGAGCCAACAGTTACTGAAAAAAATATATTAAAGGCACAACAGCAGACTACCCTGATGTAAAGTAAGCCCTAAAAGAGAACAGCAAGGCTTCATCAGGAGCTATTTGGTTAACTGAAAAACAGGAAGGAATCATGCAAAACAGTGAAAACAAGAACCAATGACTAAAAATGAGTTTCAAAGAATATTAAACTCACACAAAGAATGAAGAATGAAGGTTAAGAGGTTATATAAGTTAATCTAGGAAAGGACTTTAAAGCCAATAGAAGGTTACACACACACAAAGGGAGATGAAGTATCTAAGTAAAAGAGAGCAAATAATGTGACACAAAGAATTCTGAAATATTTAATGCTTATTTGCCTAATGTGTCTACAAAATATCTTAGTGTCAGACATGCAAAGCAATTAATTTTAACAAAGGTCTGAGACACACAGACCAGAAAAGGGAAGGAATGTGTTAAGCAATATTAGAAATGCCAGTTTCCAATCCTGCTGACTTAAACATGTAGTTCAGAAAGCAGTGAATAAAGCCAGCTTCCCTGTAGCCTTGTCTCTCCTGATTGCATTAGCCCAGGGCAAAAAGTATGACTGAAATTTATGGCTGGAATATTCATAACATTCTACTGTGAGTTTTCCAATACCTGATACCAGGATTTCATTTGCACTGAATTCCTTGTCATGGAAGGCTCTCTATTTTCCTGCTTATTTTCAATATATCTGTAGAAATGTGGTATCCCTGAGACCACAACTACTTGGTCCAGTTCAGTTAGAGTAAGCAACAAGTTCAAAAAGCATGGTGTGGCCTGACTGGTCATATGTGGGATTGTATGAACTGTGTTTCCATAGGAAAATGAGCTAAAAATTAGCCTGGAGCACTTAAAAGACAAAATAATCTCTGGATGATGATTCTGGGACAGAAGCAGGGGGAGGGAGTTCTGGAGTGGGGTTTTGTTTTGTTTTGGGTTTTTTGAGAATTCATGAAGTGTAAGAGAGCTCCAAGAAGACTAGAAATGATGAAAATACTGCCTTAGGAAACAAAATGCCACTGGCTCTCATAAATAACCATGCATCTCTGAGAGATACTGTCATAGGTTATTAGGCAGTTAGTGTATAGGCATGAAGAGAACAATATGATAGAAAACAATTAGGCAGTAAGGTTTTAAAATGTAATCTTAGGATCATTATTGTGTCAAACCTCTCCAATTTCCTTCCTAGAAAGGGCAGCAGGCCTATTGAATAAGAAGGAATCAGTAAATGTGGTATCTGTAGTATCAAGCCTTTAGTTGGGTCCTCTCTTAATTTTGCCTGAAATACAAAAAATAGTGTAGACAAAGTCAAGTAACAGTTGACACACAAGTAGTTAAGTATTTCTCCCAAGAAGTATTTATTTACTCTGACAGAGTAGGATGGCATTGCAGTAACATCCTTCAGGGACTTCTCATCCATCCTATCATATTCAATTTTTCATTGAACAGTTTGGAAAATAGAAAAGAGAGTAAATTTATCAAATTTGCAAAAAGTCTGGAATGGGGTTGCAAACTCAGGTAAGCAGATCAGAATCCAAAACATTTCGATAAGGTGAGAAACTACAACTGCAATAAGCTCATACTAGACAGACCAAAATTGTCAAAAATAAAAGAGTATATAAATATAACCCAATGATGCTTTAACAAGGCAACAGAATTGCAAAGAAGGATAGGAAGATTCAAGTGGATTTCAAACTACATATGATGATGTTTCAGAAAGGCATTTCACATTCCAGGATGTATTAGGAAGTGTGCAGTATGTGAGATGCAGGACCTAATTATTTTGCAATCTTCACTGGCGCTGAGGTCTCAGCTGGAGCATTCTGTGCAATTTTAGACAAGGCACTCCAAGAACAATTTCAACAATTTGGATGGAGCTGAAATGAAATCAACAAGAATGATATTGTGAGAATATGACTTACAAGGAAAGGTTGAAGAAATGCGGCTTCGCTTCCTCAGAAAAAGAAGACTGGGTGGAAAATGCATAAAAGGGTGCATACAGAAAGTCATGGTCAACAGTACACACCTGAATTATATAACAAGTAACTGCTTAATTTGCATCAAAGAAGAGTAGTCTAGATACAAAAAATTAAACAACAACAAAAACAACGACAAAAAGAAATCCTTTCAACCGAAAGTCTAGATTAGATGGAATAGATTTATGAGGCTGTGGAATCCCCTTCATTTGTGGTTTTTAACAGAAGCCTATACAAACATCTGTCAGGGATGACCTAGTTACCCATTTCCTGCTACAACAGGGGTAGACTGGACCTCCTTATTTTTTTTTCCCCCAGTGTAATGATTTCAGGACTGGAGAACCTGTTTCATTTAATTTGATTGCTACATATTAAGCAGTACAACTGTTACAACTGGGAAACCAAGGCCTCAGGAAAATAAAACAAATCTCCACATAAAATAAAAAATAATTCAGAGAATTAAAAAAAACCCCTAGCTTTAGTATTTTTAAACATGTATGCATAAAATAATATTCTTTATTAATTACATTATTTCTTAAAATACCATTCCATTATCCAAAACATACCTTTTACAACCATTAGGAAGTCAAATTGAAATTTTGAATTCTTTTAAAATAACTAGGGTACTTAAAAGTTATTATGATGTTAATTCTCAATGTCCTTATTTAAAGTGAAGTAATATCAATGATTTTAATCAAGAAAGAGAAAAGTGATACATGACATACAGAAAAACAACTCAGAGAAAAACTGTGAATGAAGCTCTGTCAGCACCTCAGGGATATGATGGTATTATAAACATGAACTGCACAAGAGCTTTTCTCCTGTACTTAAGATGCTGTCATCAGAAACCTGTGTTCATCCACAGTAGCTTTAGGTATCAGTGTTACTGATATTTAGATAACATCAAGCTATGCATATGCACAGACACACAGAGTGTCAAGCTATAGTTACAGTTCATCTGATGACACTTCCATGCCAAGAACTCATGCAATCCCTGTTAAAGAAACCAAAGCATCATTTATGTTGAAATCTTCATGACTACTATTAAACTTTTTAGATTATTTCTAAGAATTAATTTTTAAAAATGTTTCTTTTTCCATTCTTCATAACTAACAAGAAGGCCTCTTCCATTTTTATAAGCATGAAAAAAAATTCTGTTCCAGAATAACATTTTAAATTATTTATTTAAAATTGCTTGCTTAAAACTCTAAAATGGTTATGTTTTCCGACCAAGCTTGTAGTTTACAAAATGTACATAGCATAAGAAGGTTTTCAGTTGTTTTAAACTCCCCAATCAAGAAAAATTCCAACTCCTACTACTGGCCTGCAGTGGGATGAAAGGAAAGTAGTCAGTAAACCACAGACATCTGATTCAAAATATGGGACACGTGGCCAAAGGCTTTAGCAGGTTCTATATTACCAAGATCCCCATCAACCTTTCCAGAATATGTGAATTATGAGAACTACACTAAATGGTAATCAATCCAAGATCAATGTAATTATTTCCCATTTCTTGAAACAGGTGTGTTAATTCTCTGTGTTTTTCCCAGACTCTGCTAGGTAAAAAAGAACTGTGAAAGAATTCACTAAAGTAGCAAGACAAGAAAGCAAAATGTTACTGCTTCACTTGGTGTATAACATTCATAAAGCAACTGAGGACATTAGCTTTAATTTCCAATCTTAACACACAATGGCATGCTGGGTTTTTACAACACAAAAATGTGAGCTGGAGGATATTGCAGGAATACTGACACACCAATGACACTTCCATTTTCTGGATTGGATTTTTGATTGTCCTGCATGCCAAAATATAGGGTTTTCTCCCCCTTCCCAACCTGGTTTAAAGCACAAAAAAAAAAAAAAAAAAAGTAGATGAACTACATAATGTAAGAATTAGCATAACTGTTTGGGTAAAACTGAGAAGAAAGTACAATAGTTGTGCCTGTAAAAGTAAGTTCTTATGCATGCAAAAAATCAAATGTATACAGCTGTGCAGTTTTAACCTGCAAAGAAAAAGTCTGTGCTTCTAAATATACATTTTTGTGGCTGCAATGTATGTAGAATTGCTTCTTTTAAAACCAGCTCAAAGTGAAATTGAGTTGTAGGCCTTACCATTTTTCTACCAATATGGTATAATACTGCATATAGAATGAATGGCATCATAAGGGATTTTTTTTGTATCTCTTTTTTTTTCACCAAATTGTATTCCTAGACTGTTCCCAGCAGCTGTTCATCTAATTCATCAGCAAGAACCATATTCAACAAGATTATATTGCTTTCATTTGTCCCCTTCAGAAAAGAGGAGGAAGAGCAGAAAAGTAGGAAAGGTAAGAATGCATTAAGTGAGCCTGTAAGAAAGCACAAAATTCCCAGAGTCCTGCAACTCAGTTAAACCCTAGCTATAGGCAAAACACCACAAACTGCCCTTTGATGTGTTAATTGAAATTTAGCTTTCCACACAGTCCCATTTTCTTCTCAGCACAGGGACACTAGCTGTTCTTGAAAAAGAAAAAAATTAAATGCCTGTCATACAGTTTTTCCTTGCTTACTTCAAGAACAAAGGGTTAAGACAGGCATTGAAAAAGCATCCAAGAGATTAGATAAACAAATAAAAATGCTTATGTACATGTATATATCTGCATGATGATAAGACAATTGCTATACATCTTTCCTTTTCTTGCTGCAACACAGACAAAAGACAGTGTCAAGCCTCTTAGGCCTCCTCCCTTTCTCTTCTGCTACAGCTTTCAGTAGGCACAATGCTTATTAGTACCACAAGAAATAGGGATTTTGCAGTTCAAATGAACCTCATGTTCTGGGGTGTAATCAATGGCTAAATTAAAAAAAAAAAAAAAGAAAAGGCCATAAGTTAAGGACTGAAACTGCAAACAAACATAGAAAGGAATGGCAGATGTTAAACACGCCACAATATGTTGAGATGACATTAACTCTTACCTGCATCTTATCAAAGAAGCTGGAAGATCAAACCAGACACATTCATCTCTTGCTTGTAATTTGCTGTATGGCAGTCAAGCACTGTTTCACACAAATATTAACAATCACAAAAAATACAGATGGGAAAGAATTCTGCATGTCCTTCAGCCAATGCAGGATTTTTCATTTTGTATTTTTCTTTTCTTGGTTCAGTATCAGGCACTGGAGAATTTTAGTGGTGGATCTAAAGCCCAGTAGCTCTCAATACACTGGAGTATTCTTCATTATGGTTCAGCTTTGCTAATTTTTCTAGAAGGCAGAAGAGGTTTCTTTGCTCTCTCATTAGCCTTCTAATTCTCCAATAAGTACTAAGGGGGGGTTGGGTTCATAATTCTTGCCAAGTTTAGTAGGAAGCGTTTACTGTCCACTAATAATAAATATTTATATTTGCAAAGTTGTTTTTCTGTTATGTTACATCTTGACCCATAGCTGTTCATTTCACAAACAATCCATATTTGTTGCATATTTGTAAAAGTCAGTATCAGCATGCAGAAACTGTAGCATGTTTTAAGGATGTCCTGTTGCTGTCTGGATTGCTGTGCAATTTATATCCTCCATTATGACCTTATTTTGAGATACATTTCTCATCTATGCTATATTACAATCCCTGTTTTTTAGATTGTCCCCTATTTGTTGGCACTGTGCTGGTAATGAAGTGGCTCTAGCTGAATGCTTTCAGTCTGGTCTGACACATGTATGCCAGGATGAATCTAGTGTCATAGTTCACATACTAGAGAAAAAAAAAAATTAAAACTGCATTGTCTGCAGCATTGATTAAGGGACATTTTGAATCCCTAAGGCATTTCAGAGCATACTGCTGAAGATATTCCCTGTCAAAATAGGAAAATTTAATCTATTGCACATAGAATAAACAGCCTGAAACACACTAGCATGAAATGAGGCAATGAAGTAGCCTCACTGTGACAAGCTGAGTATCTCATGATTTTGACATCTAACACCACAATGCAGAACTTTGCCTAGTCTTGAGTAAAACTTTCAGTACTTTCAGACAGCAAAATGACTCCGTCCCCTCACACTACTGTTGTTGCCTTCTGGTTTGATGTAAATAATTATTTTTCACTTTATTTTTTGGAAATTATTCAATTAAATCCTTTTTCTTTTTTTTGCCTTTTCAAGTTCTCTCTACCATGCACACACATTTCCTCAAGTGTTTTCCCATTTGCAATCAAGGAACTTTAAGTTTCTCAGGGAGGATCATTGCAAAGAAATTCTGGGGCCATCTTTAGTATGAGTCTTGTTTTCTCTTTTATAGTGACAGAAAAATTCCCTAAAGCAGACTACAGCCACTGCTGAGCTTAAAGCTACAAGGCACCCCTTGGTCTGAGAGTCAGGTGATTTTACATGTGCAAACAAATACAGGCAGGTATAAAACAGAATGATGTCTCAGAGCACCCTTCATGTGGAAGAGACTAATACACAATGCACTGAAGCACCCATAAGGGCTCTATCCCTGCATATATGTATAAGCTCAGCAGAAGGTGATCTCCATTGCTCTGGCAGGAGGCACTCAGACACTATTCAGAGAAAGAGTGAGTGTTTCCATGTCATTAATCAAGCTGGTGACTAACATTAATACACTGATTGACAGGATTGCTCACAGCAGCTATTATTGGCTATGGATGTCATTCACTGTTATCCTTTTCCCATCATGTTGCATTCATGATGTGCTGGCATTAGCTTTCCTAGGAAAGCCCAGCTGCACCATAGGAGTAAAACTGATCATCCTGAAGTCAGGAGCAAATCTCTTATTAGAATCATAGGTCTTTAGGATCACAAATTCCAACTATTAACCTAGCATTAGAAATGGAGCTAGAATTTCACAGTAGGAGTTACTAATCCTTTATTTCTTATCTTTCTCTCTCAGGAAAATTTACTTTCACTTTTGAAAAATCTTTTATAAGACTCAATACTGACACATAAAAAAGGATGTCTATGAGACTTGACCACTAAAAGAAATTGCATCTCATCTTCTGCCTTCCAAAGACAGATTCACCATTCATAATCATCTGTCATAGAAACAACAGTGAAAGCAATGCCTGTCTCAGATGAAGGGATTCAGTCAATATTAAAGGGTCTAGGGAGGCAAAGAAGACTAGTTTGCTATCAGATTACTTGTCATGCATGTGCTTAATAAAGCTTACAGACCTCAGGAAGAGCCAATATACTTCTTTCATTACCAAGAAAACTTAAAACTACTAAAATCAGTCTTAAGAATAATACAGACAACTTTGTACACAATTTGCATTTTTTTCCACAGGAAGTCCCACCCAATTTTCCTATCAGACAATTCCACTTCAGGTAGTAAGGGTAAGTGCCTAATAACACACAGGGCTCTTTTAGCTGCTTGCACGCTAACAACCAGTATAATTGTGCCTAGCTTTTTATTTCAGATGGAGACTACCTGCTTCCCATCATAATGGTCCTTCATTAGAGGACCTATTCCATGATGATTCATGTGATACCTACACAAGTTCCCAACAGGAGTTGTACTTTGAATAATAAAGGTAACTTCTTTGTTCCATACAGATTGTGTGCCAGTTCTATCTCTCTCTTTTCATTTATTCTAGTCACTATTTTGATCTTCTTTTTGATGACAGTACTACAGTACACTCAAAAATTCATATGTGAAGTTATTAAAAAGTTTTTAAAAATCCAAAGAAGTTATGAAGTATGCTGTAAAACTTGTTCCAAATTGAGTTTTTAGATTCTCGTGTATAAAGGATAATCCATGGCCAATTGCACATACTCGTTTATTTACAGCAACATTTAGAGGCAAACAAAATAGCAGCAAGACATTTCTGCACATTAGTTTCTTTTTTCCATTCAATTTTTAATATATTTCTGTATTGATTCCTGACCACACCTCAGGCATGCACAAAGCAACACAACTGCTATCTATGTAGTTCTACGATTCTGTGTGGAGCTGGGAAGATGCAAGTCAACTTATTTTGTTTAGGGATTTTTATTATGGTTTACACACACACAAATACAGATATTTATGTTCCTTACCTGTAGTTTCTGAGACTACAGTGCCAAACTTACTGCTGTGCATGTTACCATATCCCACTCACTCCAACCCAACCATGAGCAAGCAGTGAGTTAACAATGAATGAGATGATTATTCACCAGGGTGGGACAATTTCTTAGACAGGTTCATAACTAATTACAGTTTAGCAGCTGTACTGAACTCAAGGATTGCAGTCATGCCATACCTTTTTTTGCTGATGGGACATGTACAAAATATCCAGGTTGTCTGAGAAGCCTTTGTTTATATATGGCTTTAGTCAACCTTTATTATGGTGGTTATCTTACCTATGGCTCTTGTTATTTAGTCCTGACGTTTAGCAATAGTAAACCATTTACTGGATAGTTTCTTGTCATGGGATTCAACAAAACAAAAGCAAAGATTACACAGGGATTTTTTGGGAGAAAGTTGTGATTCCTCTTTTATAGAAGCTTTCACTTTTCAGTACCGTCATTCCAAACTCTAGCCCTTCTACTGTCATGGGGTAAAGGGTGAGAGTAGCCTTTTTGACAAGGAATGCTGCAGAGGAGTGGAAGAAAAAATTCCATCTGGGGACCAGGGTGCCAATAACTGAGGCTAACACACATTCAGAATAACTCAGGACATCCCAGACTCCAGCTGAAAGAGCAATTGCACTGTTATTGCTAAGTTCCCTTAAAGACAGTGTGAGTGCAGAGTCCACAGAGACATTTGCTTTTTCCTGCTTTTCAGGATGAGAACCAAACTATCACCCTGCCTTAACACAAACAAGTACTTACTGCTAAGAATAAACTCAAAAACACTATTTACAGTCTCATGTATCTACTGCTGAGTATATTAAATACAATATGAAATATCTAGTCCCTATTACTGATTTGGGTATTTTTCCACAAAGCACTTCCTGAATGTAATTCACAAATTAGATCCTGTCTGATTTCAATATGATTTTGCTTTTACATAAAAATCACGAACAAATTCCAAAATATTACAAGTCTCATGCACCTTGTTAAATACTATCTTGTCCACAAGGACTGTACAAGGTACCTGAGAGATCTACACACAAAGACTGAAACAGAAGGAGACTGAAACAGGTGTATTATTAAGAAGTCCCACATACAAAGCAAGATTTCTTTTATACTTCCAATAAAGTATTCTGTGTAACCCCCTAGGCAAAACTTCTTATAACCACTGTCTGCAAGAAGAATTTATTGTCAACATATACTGTACACTAAAGGAACAAAACATTCAAACCAACCCCACAGCTCCTTAAGACAATAATATTCAAAAATCTTTGTTCAGTAAAATAAGCATTGTTTGAAGTTTCTTTATGGCAGACTAGTAGAATCAAAATGAAGGCAGACTTGCTCACCACTCAAAGCACATGCCTTTTTTTTAATTTCACACAGGAATTAAAAGTATATTCAGCTTTTCCTCCTTCAGCACTACATTCTGCCCTTGTAATTTACTGAAACATGAATTTGTGAAGGCTGTTTCAAGTAGAAGGATGTTCCTATGTATAGGAATGATGTTAAATTCCTGTCAAACTGAACATCCAAGTGAGATTGTTGTTAAGCTGCTTCCAAAGGACCAAGAGAATTTATGCCATTCAGTTCAATGACTTTCTTCACCTCTATTAGACTAAACACAAATGTAATATAGCCAAGCCAGATTCCAGAGGTTAGTCTTTGATTTAGGCAAAATACTGGAGATGCAAAACCTGTGTAGCATTTACAGAAATCTAGCATGGATTCAATAAACCAATTGAACATGAAAGGTACATCCTTTCTAAATGCAAATTATTCAGGTGCAACTTGGGTTCCTTAAAGGTTACTCCTCAGTTCCCTCTCCCCATCTAATAAATGAGAATGCAGTATAGCTTAGTTTCCTTTTTCAAAATTCTTCATATTAAGTCATTCAGCTGCTTCAATTACAGGCCTTTTCTGTGTTGAGTAGATACAGACTATGGACTGCTTCTTTTCTATGACTGCTGAACAGAACATTTCATATCAGTATTTTATTAAAGCATTTCTTATAAAAACTTAAAAACTAATTTAAAAAGCAGGTCTGACAACACAGCAATGTACAGATATACTCAAACTGCAGCATTTTTTCTTTCCTTTTCATTTTGCCAAGAGAGTTTACATTTTCCTATCTGGAAGCATAAAACCACAAATATCAAGAAAGTCACAGAAAATGCAGCCCAAGAAACTCCTGATATTACACTCACCAAAGTGTCAACAGATCCCTGAAACAGTATGGACAGTAGTTCTAGGTCTGACTATGAAATTTCTTTATGATGAGATCTTGTCTTAAGTGAAGTCTGTGGCAAAATTTTCACTTGGTTCCTGAGGGTCAGAACAGTATTTGTTGTATCAAATTTGAGACAGGGTCATCCTAGGAATCACATGAAAGAAAACATGTCTTATTACACTATAAGTGTCCTAATAGAAGTGTTCTCACAAGAGGGACTTTATTTGTGCACAGTAATAGTCACTGACCAGTAAGCTGCTATGGACCCTCTGTGGCACATTCATTAGAGAAATTCACAAGTATATTTTATTATATTGCATTTTTTATGGGAGTTTAATTTCACCACAAGTCACGTGGCAGCATTGTCAGAATTAACAGGGATGAGTGAAACTGGGAAAAGAAGCACTAGCAGTTTTGTGAACACAGTAAATATTTTGCATATTCAATTTATTTTATATGTATTTTTTTTCTTTTCACATAAGGTTCAAACAAGACATAATAACTGGTCACACAACATAAAGAGTTTTAGCTGGAATTGTGTTTATATTTTAGACAATCAGTAATTCATTCCATATCTCTGTCTCATCTCAGCTCTATTCTGTATTTTTCAACAGTATCAAGGCATCACCATTATGTATTAATAGTAGAACACATTAAATAACTAGTATCTGGAATGTTGTAGGTAGAAAATAGGCAAATTGCAGTAAAGAATTGAATTAAGAAAGAGAGATGTATCATGATTTTCAGTCTGTGTGAAGACAGCACCCAAAATAATGATAATTATAATAGAAACTAGTAATAAAGTCCCAAATAAATACCTTCAGCATACCATGCATAATTGAAAGGATTCAGTCTTCTCCAAAGAACATTAGGAAATGGGCTGCATAATAAACATTTACTGATTTTTTTACTAGTGGAATAAACCAGAACTTTCTTGTTTTCTTTATATCTACCACAGACAGCAGAAATACACTTGTAGGTCACATATTAGGTATTTATCTTCTGGAGCCCAGAGACCTTGACTTCACCTACAAGCTGCTGAGAAACTCCATCAGAGCAACAGACAAGATGTTTATGGCTAGGGCCAGACCTTTTAGCACAAGTGTCAGGAGAGTCCTCTGCCCTAGTCCAATCGAAAAAAGATTCTTCTCATCATGCTGCTATAATATTGTCAAGAAACACCCTTCTGTTGTAAAATTATCTTAAGTCTTATACCAGTTGGAAGGAAACTGATAAAATTCAAGTATTTTCAAGATTTAATGAGTTCCTAATTTGTTGTGGCTTTGTAAGTCATGCATGGCTGACTGTGTTTTAAAACCTCAAACTTTGTCTGTTTTAAGTTCTTAGAGAAAATGAGGGCACAGCCTCATTTTGAAGCTCACACCTTATAGTAAGGTAACGGCTGTTTTTTTGACTGATGAATCAGCTGCCACTGTACAAAAGCACTGCATGTTGGATGCAATGGCCAGAGCTTTGTCACTTAACATAGCTACAGGTCTTTTACATCCTGTTAAAGAGTTCTGTTACCAGCTAGTTCACCTACAAAAAAACAGCTCTTGAAACATACTGTGTATACTCAGGATGAAGGTTTGACACAAAGTTTAAATTAAAAAAACATTTTTCCTCAAAACAGCCTTTCCTCTGCTGCCATCCACTTACCAAATAGTCTTTCCTTAATTCAGAGTTACAAGGAGTTTTGCCCACTTGGACTGTAAGCAATCTAAATAATGAAGCATGTGCTTCACTCAAAGCAGAGCCAGGCACTGGAGCGCCCCTGGGCCGTACGTAGCCTGCCAGAACAATACCCATGGGACCTCACAGCTTGTTTGAGGACTCACTTTCCTGGAAGACCTTGGTAGCTCGATGGGGAGATGGCACCTGTGCTGCACATGCTCTACAGCAGCAGATTTGAGCAGCGAGAGCCAGGGGTCAGTCACTGGCTGAGTCTGCCCTGCCAGAGGTGCGATGCTGCTGCCGCCATGTGCGTGCTTAGCCAAACTGATGCTATGGCTGACCAGGCAGGATTTCTCCCTCCCTGCCCCGCATTTTCAGGTGGCAAAGCACTCAGCAAGAATCTCTTCCGCTAGGATCTATGCAGAAGGCAGAGAATGCTGTCAAAATAAAACACTGAACCACCACTGTAAAACCTTGCTTTATTAAGAACGAGCTCCTACTGTGTAATACTGAATTACACAAAATTATCTAAAGCGAAAAGTGAAAACGCCTGTTTTAATTCTGATTCTGTCACAGCGTTTTGAATGTCAAAGGTTCTACTTTAGCAAAGTTTCCAAGCAAACCAAGTGTGCAGAACTTCATCAGAAATAAACCCCACAGCAATCTATGTACAGAATGTACCAGCTGCAAAGGTGATGTTAGGATAAATCTCTGATAATATTATTCAATAATATTATTTTCAAATTGACAATTTCCAGGCAGACTCCCACAAACTCCTTATTCCCTGAATACAATAGCTAAAACCCAACCAAAGAGTCAAAATTCACCCCTTCTAAGGCTTAATCTAAGCTTCCTTCCTCAATTTAGGGTGATCACATGTTCCCTCACCTGAAGTCTACGTGTTCCACCTCCTCTGCATATAGCAAAGATACACAAGCTACCATGAGAGGGTTCTGATGCCCATCAAAGACTGAAACTTGTTGCTCTTCTATATTTCTTTTAATAATTTTAAAATTTTAATTAGTTTTTCTTGTCATAGAAACCATAGTTCTTCAGGAGTATGTGCCATACAAGCACAGCATTGGTTTTGATACCAGCCTATTAAGAACTAAATCATTCATGTCACCAATACTGCATATGAGTGTCCATTGTTAGCAGATTAGGGATTTAAATGTCCACCTCTATATTTAGAAACCAAAACCCAAATGGCCAGCTTTCCTGATGACTCAGCATCCATAATGACTGCAGAAGAATGTGGATCCCCAGCAGGCCCCCTGTATAAAAGTGCTTTAAAAGTCCAAATGTGAAAGTTATGGCTTGTATACTTTTCCTGATTAAGAACAGAAAGATCTTTATCAACTTTTCTTTTACTACTCATTCCATACAACCACTTGCTAAAGGAAAAAACTTCTAAGCAAACAACCTTTCTCTCTTACCTCGTTTTAATTGCCTATTTAAAGATTTTTTTTTTTTTCTCATGCCTGGACCTTTCTTTACTTGGATGCCAGCCAATTTCCATTTCTCTACCTCTCAGCCTGCCCATGTTCTCTATGTTCTCATTTTCTTTTTATACATACACATATACATATGTGTAATCTAAGCCTGTTAGGCTTATCTTTGGCAATAATTGTTTTGTTTTTAAATGAGGGAATACTGAAATTTTTGGAGAGATAGAAAAGGTTGCTCTAGGCTACCCTGGGGAAAGTTTGCATGTTCATTGCTGATCTCACCAAACAAGCTGGGCATGAAAACCAAGAAGCCTGAAATTGTCATTGTTCATGTAGTTACACAAGGATACACATGCGTGCTTATGTTAAACTTTTTATTTATTTACTTCATGTATATAACCAGTAATACTTACATATACTTAAAACATCGAAGTAATACTTACCTACACTCCACTTGAGAGTCTCCAAAAGCTTTATTAAGATAAATCAGAAGGTAGTGTAGCTGGAAACAAGAATACAAAAATTATATAAAGTATCATAAGCATAGATATAGTATACCTCTACTAAAAAAAATTGCTGGTAACACACCAGATAAGACTGCTGTACTCTTGATCTCATACAGGAAAGGAAAGTCCACCAGAAAAAACACTCAGCTAATACTTGCCTGCATTACCTTCAGCTATCTCTGACTTCCAAAGAGGGTCATGTTTGCTTTCTTTTTTAATCTGACTGACTAATTTAGAAAAAGGAGAATGAACAATTGGAAAAAACGGAAGCCCAAAGCATAATGTAAATTTAGATTATATTGCTTTACTGGTATTTCCTTAGTTTCAAGTACCATTGTGCAAAGTCTTTTGGTAATGAAATGCTACAACATCTGTGAAATGTAAAAACATAGGAAAACATAAACATGAATTTTCACTTTCTGAAAATGCATTAAAAAAAGCCATTTCCCCCCCCCCCCTTTTTTTTTTCTTTCTTTTCTTCACAAACATTGTTATTTTGGACTTTTTGGACTTCAAAGGTCTTTTAGGTTTAAGAATAGACATACTTTCTCACAGGAACTTCCTCAAGTAATTGAGAGAAAAACAACAAATACAAACATGTCTTAAGGATTTTATTACAAATCACTTATCTTAGTCAATCACGCTTATCTGGTTGGTTATTAAGTTTGATAAAACTTATTACCCACTACAGAATTTTGTAGGACAGAAGTTCCGATTATCCTACACAAAAATATAAACATATGTAAGCAAACCAAATTTCAGCCCTTTAACAAAGTAAGAGTAGCAAACAAAGTATTTTTGTACCTCAGTGTCTGTGATTTTATCCTTACAGGTAGTATTAGGTCCTGTCATGGATTAAACCCAGACAGGAACTAAGCACCACCAAGCTGCCTGCTCACTTCACTGGTGGAGTGGGGGAGAGCCATGAGGGTAAAAGCAAGAGAAGTCATGGGTTGAAATAAGGACAGTTCAATGGGTAAAGCAAAAGCTGTGCATGCAAGCAAAGCTAAAGAATGAATTCATTCACCACCTCCCACAGGCCAGCAGGTGCTCAGCCATCTCCAGGACAGCCAGGGCTCTATCACACACGAAGGTGACTTGGGAAGACAAACACTGTAACTCTGGATGTCCCCCTCACCCTCCTATTTTCCCCAGGTTTATAAGCTGAGCAACACACTCCATGGTTTGTAACATCCCTTTGGTCAGCTGGTGTCAGCTGTGCTGTGTCCCTTCCCATATCCTTGTGCAACCCCAGCCCCAGCCTTCTTGCTGGTGAAGCAGTACAAGAAGTTAAAAAGACCTTCATACTGTGCAAGTGCAGCTCAGCAACAGCAAAAACATCTCTATATAACCAAACTGTTTTTAGCACAAATCTAAAACATAGCACCATACCAGCCACTGTGAAGAAAATTAACTCTACTCCAACCAAAACCAAAGCAGGCACCATTAATTTGGATTCCAATTGTGGACAACTAGCCAGAATCTTAAAGAAGCTCTATCAACTTTAGGAGTCTTCTGGACTTTAACTGACATAAATGACACTGGAAATTTGGGTCAAAGATTCAAGGATTTTTTTTTTTTCTTTCAGATTAAACCCTGAGGCCTTTTACTAACATAGTTTCTAAGTAAAATAAATATTTACTGTTTCTGATACTCTGCCTCCAGGCAATTGATGCAAGAAGAAGAGTGTGATTTAGTAGCTTGTTAAATATCTTAAGTGATATAATAATACTTGCATGTTTTGTAGACTGTACCATGCAGCTTCCTTTTCCATCTGCTTTCTTTTGCTATTAAAATAAGTACATGTAAAAGAAAAAGAAACTAAACCCAAGGTTTATTCATTATAAACTTTGGTAAAATAAAATGTAGCCTTACTGCCAGGATGGTTTTGTTTTTCTTTGTATAAGCTAGCTCAGACTGTTTCTGATTTAAAAAGCAGATCTTATTTCAGTTTGGTAACTATCACAGAGAATTTATTCAATTCACTAATATTCACTCTTGAATAAAAATATGGCTTTTTTTCTAAAATAGGATAATCACTGTCATAATTTGTAAGTCAGAGAAAAGTCATGGTCAGTGACAATGACAGCTTTTCCGTATCGTCTTTTCTTAACACAAACATCTCTGGTTGTTAGATCGCAAAAATTCAAAAGGGATTAAATGAATTATTTTGAACAGCATTATGTGTCATCTTTGGGTTCAGCTCAGCCCATGTGTAAACAGGCTTAGCATTGTCATTGAGAATTGCACCCATTTATGCCAGGGATTAACATGCCAGTGTCTCTCTCTGTGGAATCACAGCTCCATGCTAAAGATGCAGCTTCTTCTTGTTATTTTCTTTTCATTTTAAATAAATGCACGTTTAACTACAGGCTGCAGTGGTAGTTTGCAGGGATGGAGATTAAACCTGAAGTGAGCACAGAAGATTCAACTCTGTTCCACTTCACAGTAAAAACTGTTTCTCTGAGGGATTGTCACCCACATGCAAGTGCTAGAGTGCAGATCTCCTCCTTGAAATGCCTCACACTGCCTTTTCACTTCTCCACCCACTACTCTTTCTCATGCTCTCACTGTTGAGTGTAATCAATGTCACTGGAAGCTAAGCTGCCCGATTCCTCAGAACAACATCTGACTACTGTGCTTAGAAGGAAATGTAGCAAACAGAGCCATTTAAAATGGCAAAGCCTTTCCTAGTACAAAATAAAAGACTAGTGGTAGGTTTGGATTCTCTAAACCCATCTGCTAAATCCTACACTGCACAACAACCCTTTTATTCAAGTTCAAAGATGCACTCCTCCATTTAAAGAGCACTTGTTATATCAGAAGGAAATGGAGGCTAGAGAGTGCCTGATACCAAAGAAAGAAAACATTAGTGCTGCCTTGTCAATGAAACCTTCCAAAACAGCCAGTCACAGTCAAGCACAATTAATCAATTGTAACTCTTATAGCAACCCCATTACTTTCATTCTTTGGTTTTTGGCATGTCCACGTGCCAGTTTACAGTTGGGAGTGACAGAGAAGTGTGGCAAGACTGTTGTCTTTCTCTGGAGCTGTACTGAATTTGTCTTTCTATACAAAATTCTAAGTGCTGTATGATTGCTACAGGATTACATGTTGTCATGCCAATTAGTATGTTCTCTACTTTTCTACCTTTCCCCTTCCCTCTATCTTTTCTTAATTTGGTAACTTAAAATTAGACCCATTTTGTATTCAGGCATATTCTTCAGCTCTACTGTTGAGCAGTATTAGGATCTCACAAAAGGTAACGAAAAAGGTTTTAGAATTGTTATTTCTTTGTTTATTTGGGGTTTTTTAATTAGAAGCATTTAAAAATCTTGAACAGTAAATATGCAAAATTTCCCATTTGCACATATAAAAAATTAAAATGGAAAATCTAATAAAACCAGTTTTTGGTAACTCACCAATCTTTAGCCTTGTGAACACTGTGATTCCTTGTTTTTATAGGGCATGGTGATAAATATATACAATGAAGGTTTCTTGCCTGCCAACTTGACTAATTTATTTTACTTTTTGTATCATGTAAAGGTATAAATTAGACTTTCTAAACACTAAAACATAACATTATATGCCATTCTCACACTGACTATCATTCCATTTCCAAAACTGTCTTCATATGAAAATTCCTAGAGGCATGAGAAAACTTCACTATCTATTTTTACTGCATCTTTTTCTTCTCACTCAACAGGACACACTAGAGAAGACCATACACTGGATTTATGCAGTAGCTATACAGCATTCTGTTTTTGCATCACACTTTAAAAATGTAACATTTTGGTTGTTTTTACAACTAGCAGTATACACCAAGTCTGTTTTTTAAATGAACTTAAAATTTCATTTAGTATCAAACACATGAATGCCTAGATTATTCTTAATCTAATTATTTATCAAATTGTATATGTCATCTGCAGGTTTAGCCTTATTAAGCTAATTCACTTGCTTCCTTAATATTTTGAGTTCCCTTCAAAATTGTAGGAACTCGATCAATAAAACATCCTCTGAAACTGAGACTATCTTGTTGCTAACTCCTTTTTCACAGCAACAACTGACAAGATATCTTTAGCTAACATTAAGTATACAAAGCTTCAAAACACAGATATTAGCTTTAATATTCTTGACATACATTATACCTCAAATAAGCGAAATTTTCAGCCTTTGGATAAGTGCTCCTCTGCAACCATAAGTGTTTCAAAATAACAAAACATATTCCATCTCTAAATTGCTGTGCTCCCAGATGAAGCCTATTCTACTTTTCTTTTTTTAAGTTTTTTTTCTAGTGTTTACAAATTCTTTTTAAGTTCTGTTGAACAGATGCAAATATAACAGAAACTGATATTGGGAGGCTCTTCACAGTGATAATCTGCAGATATTGTCTTGATTTAGATGGGATATCATCAGAACACATGGAGTAAATTTAATTGTTCTACCTTGATTGCACACAATCAGGATACACACTTCTGCTATTCTCTGGTATTTGCTTCCCAGGAGGTTAGGAACGTAGCTTCTGTCACTATAGGGTTCTACTTGAAAGAAGGTAAAAACATTGTTCCCTAAGGAGAAAGCAAAAGCAGCTGTACCACACACTAGCCTGCACTGTTGAAAATGTGTGCATAGCACAGACAAACTACAACAAATGAAACATTCCATCTTTTAAATATATTGAAATGCATTGTTGCACATATGGATGGAAGAGAACACCTGTAAAATTCTGCTAAGATGTGAAAATACATTACCACTTGGGAGAGTAAAAACTCTGAAGATAGGTCTTTCCACCTCCAGTCCTTATACTGATTGCTTTGCTTCCCCAGACTTCACCCTATTTTTGTGATGAACAGTCAGTCCCCTCTCTCTCATCTCCACTATTTCATCTAGGTCCAAGATCCTCACTCTGCCACACTGTATCCTGTTACAAATCTTCTACATAAACTGTGCCTACAGTGTCCTGTTCTGCATCTCAATTTTTTTGGTCAATCTGTCCAAGATTCCTTCTCACCCTAGTTCCCAGAGGAAAGACTCACTCCCTTTCTTGCCTGCCTTTGAGCTGCATCTTCATCTTTTTCTCCCCTCCTGCATGTCTGGCTCTTGCTTTCAAATTAGGCAAGTTCTCCTTTCAGTTGCTTGGTACTAGTGAAAGGTGAAGGATGGTCTCTCAATACAGAAGTTTCCTTCTCAGCTCAAAGCCGAGTCCAGACATGACCAGTATGCCAGGAGGCACAGCCAAAATGAAGAACCTGCTAAGATGCCCATGGCAACCCAGGTAGTTCTTACTGACAATATACAAAGTGCAACTGCATATAGGAGACTTACACTTGTCCAAATTCTAGATGATTCTTAAGAGAAGGGGAATTGGCATGTAGCTGATGTAAAAAACCCTCATGTCCAATCCTTGTTCCAAACATGGAGAGAAGTTTACATATACTGAAAGGCAAAGTGAATTGTGTTATTAACAATAGCAGTGTTTAATTTTTTTGCAACATGTATACATGTTTTATTTCCAAGGTTGTTCAACCACCCATTATGAAGATGCTCTATGGAGAAGAAATGGTTTATATATGAACTATTTACATAGACATCATAGCCATATTCAAGGACAGGCTGGATGGGACTTTGAGCAACCTGGTCTAGTAGAAGGTGTCCCTGCCTGCAACAGAGGGGTTGGCACTAGGTCACCTTTAAGGTTCCTTCCAACCCAAAACATTCTATGATTCTCTGACACTTAACTGAAAATAATGAAAAAATAGAGGTACCACCACAACATATAATTTAGCATCTATACAAATTCATTGCATTCACACAAAAAGCAATCTGTACAGAAAGAAATACAATTTTTTCAATTCTAACAATAACTCATCCAGTCAACTTTACTGGAAATGTTCATGTATATAGCTCCTGAAGAAACTGCTTAGCTGTCCACTGTGCATAGGAAAAAGAGGAAGCAAACCCTATGTCAACAGATCAAAGAGCACACTGGGTCAGTCAAGTTCACACCACAAATGAAAATGAAGTAGCAAAATTTATGTTAAGTGATTTCCACCATTGTTTAATACAAATTCTGGGGTTGTTTGCTGTAAATTTTTAGTCATTATTAACTAGCAAAATCAGGAAATTATCTGTGCAGTTTCCAAGACAATAAACTCTTCCCTAGTGTTCCTGGAGTTCTACTCAACATGATGAGTTTCCTCATCACCTGCACCTGCCTTGTTTTTGATAGGAAAATGGCAACATTTTTTAATAAGAGCCAATTGTTATTGACTAGATACTTCAAAATTAGTGCAGGAAAAAACGCAGGTCACTTTCTTTACCCTAACTTCCTCACACTGCTTAAAAATTGAGCAGGGTCTCAACTAGTAAGTGCCATGTACATCTGGTCAAAAATACTTAGCATTCCAAAAAAGCAAGCCAAAGCCAATGAAGCCAAAGCTCAGTTCTAGCAAGATTACCTTTCTCTAATTGCCATTAGGAAGCCATGCTTGAAACAACCAAAAAAACCATCTCCACAAAAATATTGAAGAAAATTCACAATTACAAATTAAAATGTTTAGTACTTATAGAATGTGCATCAGTTAATCTTAGGTACACATCTGATTAAAGAATCAACTTCTTATGTCAGAAGTGAAACTTAAATGCACTTTTCTATATTAATAAACTAGTTCTGCTTTCCTCCAGAAATTAATTAACAATCAGCTGTTTTAAACTGCCTTTCCTACATAGATGTCTGCATCTGTTTTTTCTTCTTTTATTTCAGTAGTCCTTGCTTAGTACAGATAATTTGGAAATGTTTTAGAAGTATGTTTTTGATAAACCTTTCTGAAAACTGAAGTGTCATAAAGCCAAAATACAGAAAGTGCTTCTCAGATTCAGAAGTTCTTACTGGGAAGAATGCCTTTTTCCATTTCCCCTTCTGTGAATCTTAAAACTGTTCAGACAGTGGGTATTTTACACTTAAAACAGTAGCTGATCTTATTACTTCCAAATCAGGCACCATTATTCTAAAAGAGGCAGGCAATACTTACACTGCAAATTCTGGAAGAGAGAAACAGCTGATTTTGGTTAAGGCCATTCAAAATTCAGGGGTTTTTTTTTTGTGATGTCACACTTTGGTTTAACTAACAACATAGCATATTAAAATCTCACTAGAATCAATATATCCTTGTGAGTGCTAAACCAAACGTTACATTTCCATGACAAATGGAAAATTTACGTCACACACTTGAATAAGACTGCATGATGCCCGAGAACATATCATCATCTCTCCCCTGGAAAATTCTACAAGTGAAAACGATTTGTGCTAGCTATGTCTATTCAGAAGTGACAAGAAAATATTTAAAATATAAGACATATATTTTCCTTGAGGATGCTACAAGCCCTTAGGGATTTAAGAAATGCAGCTATGTTTTAACCTTTGATTTATACCACAAGAGTTTTATTGCAGGTAACAATAATGCCATTGCTAATCAAAGCTTCCTAAGCCTCTTAATTCATAAAACAGTATTTGCCTCTAATGGGAGTTTCAAATATATCAAAAACCCAAGACAGACCCCTTACTGCACCTCATTCTTGAAACACATCTAGGTTAAAGGGGATGAAGCTACTTGGCATGCCCATTTAGAAAATTTAGGGTTTTCTTCCTAGAAGACCATCAGTCCTCCTTAGCTTAGCAACTATCAACTTGCAAAAAGAATGGGTTGGGCTGTCAGCTGTGACTTGTTTACCCTTCAGACTAAAAAAAGCAACAAAAGAGATTTTGAGTATCACAGCATTAATGGCACTCAAAATTACATGTTATAGATTACATGAATCCCATATCCTTGTTTAAATAAGAGATTTATTTTATTAATTCACCTGTTTCTTGTTCTCTTCTCCTTGTGGAAAACTGACTTAAAATTACATTTAAATAGCAAAGTGGCATAGTGATATCTTTAAATACAAGCTCAACAGCCTCAGGATCACGTTCTATATTTGAAAACATTGCCTGCAATTCCGTTTTCTTCTTAAAAGAATTTCAAGTACTAATGTAGTCCTGTCCTTTACTGGATCCCCACCCGGTCAGTAAAAAAATTCTTTTTTCTTTCTTTCTAAGAAACAATCCCTAAGAAAGCAACTTATTTTTGTGAACAACACAAATATCTAAGCTGCCAGGTAGATTACCACTCCAGTGTGATTATATTACCCCATAACAATATTAATAAAATGCACTCAGGACTACTGTTTTTGCTCCTCCCTCTAGCAAATCTAACATATCGTAAAAAATAATTGTATTTATCCAGACAACAATCCAATATTAACTATTTGGTTTCAGAACTGTTTTAGCATTTTGTTAATTCTTTTCTACATGAAACACGTTCAGTTTGCAATCTAAAGCACTTGAAATGCCATGCATTGTACTTGAATTTGACATGTTCCTTATGAGCATGTAGATGAAAAGTGGAGACTTCAGCATAATAAATCAGTCACAGTGGAGGACAAAAATCCCTGAGCAATCTGATATGTATACATATCACACACAGTTAGTGTGAAATAATACCTACATGCAAATCAGAAAAAGATTTTCTGTCTTTCTTATTTATGCACCAAGAAATTTCCCTCCAAAGAGGAAATACAGTTTTAAGACACAGCGGTTGGAAAGGATGTGACTCAGAAATTAACACAGTGCAGCCTGTAGTAATAGTGAGAACAGATAATCTATTTCTCTAAATCTCTGCAGCAATTATTCTTCAGACTAAAGCTTTTTACATACTGTGAATTTTAACAGGAATGAGGTATATACTTCTACTTACTGACTACTCATATTCAAGGGAGTAAAATAATGCCTGGTCACAGTCATAAAAAGATTACTGCATGTAAAGCAGAAGTCTAAAATGGCTTTTTTTGCCCCCCAGATTCTACTCACACATGCGTATTTACGAAGAAAAGAAAGTCAGAGAAAGGTTTTCAGTTCAATACATTTATTGAACTTTTTTATATTTTTCACTGGCTAACACAACATTAACTGGAAATATACATACTTCAATTTGCTTCCGTTTCTGAAGTTCAATTCTGTACTACATTTCTGGAGTACAATTATTTACAAGGGTGCCTTTTGGTGGTTTCTTCAGGATTATGCAGAGATAGCAATGGCTTCTGGAACTTGCTTTGTATCCAAACTCGCTGCATTTTCACTTTTTTCTTTCTGTTTACTTGTAATCGCCGATCAACTAAATTCTGTACTTCAGTTAATCCAGCCAAGTTGAACATGTTCCATACCTCATCTATTTTTTCATATGAAGAATTATTGTGATTAGAAAAAAGTGATGTCTAGAATGTAGTAATTACCAACCTGTTGTTCAATCAAAGATGGAAGTAAATCTGGTTTGCAATTTGAAAGCTAAAGGACACTGCCCGTAATAAGGCTTTTGTTAGAAATTCATTTCCACAGCTCTTGATTTATATTGCAGTTAGAATTGTTATGCTGAGGCCCAAACCACATTAGTTATTACTCACAGCATCCATAGATACCCTTTCTTCACAGGGTTCAAGATGCCATAATTGAGTAAGCAAATGCATGCCATTTGGTCACTGTTCACATATTATCAAGATAAAGCTATTTCCCCTGACAAATGACAATCCAGACTTTTATGCCAAATATAGCTACAGACTCTCCTTCCAAGCATGTTTAACTCAATTTTAACAGAGAAATCATGTGCATGTTTAAATAATAAAATTTGAGCATATAATTACACACAGGATACTTAAAGAAAAATTTCCACTAATATCTGTAAACAGCCTTACAGGACGCTAAATGCAACAAGTGTGCACACAAAGGAAATTATTTTCTTACAACAATTAGCTTTGGGCTTTCTAAAAGCAGAGAACTTTTTTAAAAAGCCAATACAATATTCTTTAAATTTATGTTTTAAGATGAACTTTCATAATCCAAATCAGAAGAAACACTCAACCTTTTCCATGAAACTACAACATTCGTACCTTTGGTAAAGAAATATACTCTGGTTCCATCTCCTCTTACATAAAAATTTTCTGACAAGCAATGACCTAAGAAAATAAGAGCAGTAATGAAAAAGGACATGTCACTTTTTTTTTCCAGAAAGAGCTAAAATGAACAGTGAGCTACAGAATCATTCAGGAATTACCTTTTTTAAAACGAAGTTGAGCTGTATCATATCTTCCGTAATCTCGAAATAACAACATTCCTCCAGGTTTCAGTAGCTTAGCCAACCTATTTACAACTCTTTGCATCCTTAGAAAATAGATGAGATGCTGGTGAAGTTTGCAAACATAAGCAACCAAGTTTGCTGCCACAGACAAAAAGGCAGCACCACCTTTCAGGACAGTAGTTGTGCACAGAATTACAGCCTTCCCTGTATAAACAGAAGTTTTGCACACACAGAAAGGAGTGTATGTGCATAAAAAGTGAAAATTCTTTGAGAAATTTTATCCAGCAGAACTAAAAGACATTAATTTTATAGCTTAAAGAAAGTTTTAATACTTCCAATTCTGCAATCAAATTTTAGAGAATTTTTAGAATACTTTTAGAAATTTTAGAATACTTCCAATTCTGCCTTCTAGTAGAATTGAAGTGTGTTAAAAATTGTCTACAAGAGTGTTTAATTTTTGATTATTGCTACAACAGCCTAGACAGAAATTGCTAAGTAACGATTTGCTGAATATAAATGTGTCCCTCTCACTTGTATTTTCCATCTTTTCAAAGTATCTAAGTTCTGCATCATGACTCCCTTGGTTTTCTTTTTCATTTTCCAGAAAAAATTAATACTGAGCAAGATGAATCTGGATCACTTTTTTCTTTATGCAGTCATTTTAATTCTGTGAGATGGCAGTAATGACTAACACATCTTTGGAAAGTGGGTCTCACAATACAGATAATTACATTAAAATCTTTGTGTGTATACACACACATGCACACAAAAGCATCCCTGTCAGCCTGGAGGAAAAAAAACAAAACACGAAAACAAACAATGACACCCCCCCCCCCAACAAACAAACAATAAAAAAGAAAACAAACAAAACAGAAAATAAATCACAAAACCCTCAAATATATTTTTTAAAGACTAACAGGAAAAGATCCACAGAAATTCTGACAGAACAGAAGAATTCTGATTACTGGTTCTACAGGCACTGTGACTGAATGAATCACTGCTGTCCAATTTCTTTTTGGCAGCATCGGTGGAGTTACAGAGATCTGAAGTCTCCTGATTGAATTGTTTTTGAAACCTGGACCCTGGCTTTGTGTGACTCGTACTCATCTTTGAATAAACAGAAAGAGAAAATATTCTATACAGGGAAGGGTTTTCTGTATAAAGGGTTTTCTGTATAAAGATTTCACTAGTAGCAGGGAAACAGTTCTCAGACTTAGGCAAATACTGTTCTTTAGGCCAAGGCCATTTTAATGACATTCTTGAAGTAATAAATTTATTATCACACAAACAGCATGTATGTCCCTTCATATAACCTAGTTAGATTCAAGAATTTGAACTCAGATGCTCTCTTCTACTCTTTTTGCATTAAAAAAGGGTGTTTTCACAATCAGCCAACCTTAACAGTCATAAAATTTGGTTCATTAGACATCGAGAGGCATTAGCAAAGGCTAACAGTACTCAACATCACATGTGAAAATTAGATCAAATGTTCTTAATTCAAACGAGTTACAAAATGATAGATGCATTTCAGTTTAAAAGGGCTGCATGTAAGCATTTGAATGTGGCTAAATCAGCAATCTAAGTCTATATCAACATATTTTAAGTTGCCAAATCATGAATGTTTGGTTTTGATCACTAAAAATAACTACCTTCTAGAAGACTGTCAGTCTGTTTTTGTTTTTTTTTAATTTGCCATCTTCTTGAATCTGTCACTTCTAATAGAGATGTACTTAGTTACAATACAACCCATGTATTTTGATGGAGACTGGGAACTCACTAATTATAATTAGCCTTTCTCTTGAAGCCTGAAAATGGTAAACAGAATTTAAAATACCTTATATATGCTAGAGCTTATTAAGTGACAAAAATTCATCATCTTCTTTTGCTATTATTGAAAACCTCCAGTTAAAAAAGAGATTTAACCCATTTGCTTTGCCCTTTAGTCGTCATTTACCTGTCAGGATGAATAGTAGAGAGCACAAAGACAAGGAGAATGACATCCAGGATCTCATCTGGAAAAGGATAGGGTAAAGCATCATCACACACATCATGAACAAAGGCAGAACACCAGGCTGAATTGTAGGACGAATGTGACTGTCAGGAAAAAGATGAAAAGAGGCACAGAGAGAACAGTAGTAGTTAATACGTTTACTGTGACTCAAGAAACATTTTTTTCTTCAATTATTCTGCATTGTAAAACATCTCATATAAAAGCCTATTCTGTCTGGTATCTTACTCAAGCTGAGAAGCAAGCTCACTGATGGTATTCATCCCTCTCTGCATACAGTATGACTTTGTTCTTTGGAATATTGAAAACTTCAGTTAAAAGTTGTCAAAGCCATCACTTTCTTTTTCATGAAGATGGCTTCCTGGCAGCCTCCTGAATTACAGGCTTGTAAGGTACTCTAAAGGAAGTGCATGAATTACCTTTACCAGCTCCACTGCTCCTGAAGCAAAATCACAACAGTAGAGAAAGGTTCCAGGTGTATTGCTAGGAAAACAAAACCAACATCAGTTAACAAAATTATTAATGTATAAGATGAAAGTCTACATCAGTGTTCATGAAACTTCAGAGGGTCCTCTGGGGCTCTCCACAGGTTTGATCAAGCATGCTTTATTGATGTCTAGCACATGGAAAGCCACATAGGTTGTAATGGACCAACAGGGCAGACAAATTCATAAGAATACCAACAGACAGTTAGTACAAAAAGAATTATAGCCTTGTCAGGGAGGAAGCAAAAAGGAAAAGAAAAAAGGTCACAGAGGGCTGTCAGAACTGATGACAGTGTCCTGGTGCTGTAATGCATAAATGCACATTAATAGGTCACATTTTCTTACAGGAGCACTGCATTCTTAGCCCATTCATGCAGTTTAATTAGCAATATGATTTGGGCAGGGATGGATAGTTGCTAAAGTAATCCAGCTCTGTAGAAGTTTGGGTTTCCATGTATCACCTTGCTGTTCTTTTGATTTGATTAAGCATTATTGGTTATTGTACTCCATTATCTCCTTTGTTTTCCAGCTAGGTTGAAAAAGAATTTCCTGTAGCACTGTTTTCTCTTCTCTTCCCATCCAAGACTCAGCCAGCTGCTAATTACCTTTTACCATTCATCAGGTACAAGTAATTCTAGGGAGAAGTTTTTTCACCTCTGCAAGATAAACTGAGAAAGCTACTCAAAACCCACTGAGAGATGACCTCATGATATATTTAGTTAATTAAAAATATATTTCAGATTTTTGATAGATGGCTTCTTTAGAAGGGAATCAATATACTCTGCCAGTTCCTATAAGATCTCACAGTATACACAGCTAAGCTAGTGACTTCTGAAGGCTCAACAGGAGAATGCTTCTGGAACAAAACATACTCCATTCTTGTTGCTGAGCAAAACTTTTATCAGCTCTGTGACCACCACAAGAACTGATGAATTTACATATTTATTATGAATGAGGACAAGCAGCCAAGCTTTGGACCCTGGCAGTCCATTGGGAAAGTTAAGGTGATTACCAAATACACTTGTTAAAATGTTTGGGTTTTTAAATTTTTTATTTCAGAGCAGAATAGGAACTATGTAGAAAGTTCACTTAAGACAAATACATGGCTTGATCTGGATGGCATTTTCATGACACATGTATTAAAAAGCAATAACTTAAATTTTAGGGGAGGCAAGGGGAAGATGTTTAAGAGTTACATTGCTAACCTTAGTGAATTTTCTTCTGTAGTCAGGGTACACTGGCTTGTTTTAATATGCACATAATTCCATGCATATAGATACATTATTTTATATGCATATAACTGCCAGAATGGAAATTCTTGTATTATTAAATTCTGAGTAAAATCAACTGTTGTATAATGCCAAGCCTACTTAGAGATAAGAGATCTTTCCATTAGGTCATATACCAGACAAACAAGCAAGTTGTTCAATGTATCAACCAATGTGACTGAAGGATTTACATATGAATAGAGATCTCCAGGAAAAACACCTAATGAGTAGATGCTTAATTATCAGAAATGCCAGTCTATGACTAATGCCTCCTGTGAGGAAAACACAAAAATTTGTCTCATCTTTTTCAATAAAGCCACATGATATGTTTTTCTATATAGGGTTCCTTTTAAAGTTTTCACATGAAACCAGGCTCCCCTTTCACTACATGCTGTCTAAAGCAAAGCATTTGCTGTGGGATGAAGATGCATTGCTAACACTCAGAGGTTTCATATATGACCCTGGTGCATCACTCAATTCTTCCTGCTGTGTTTCCATATCTGAAAAATTGAGTATTTTTGTATAATGGTGATACTAGCAATCAGAATTCATTGATAGAATAATGAATTGTGTTGTTCTCAAGCTCTAAAAGGCATGAAGAAATCTATTTCAACCCTTGAAACATACATAGCCTTTCCAATAAAACCTTCCTGCCTACATGGATGGGAGGACAAGCTGTCACAAGAGATTTTTCTAAAACTGGAAGCTAAGTGGATTAAGACGTTTCAATGAATTAAGTAATTTGATACAGGACTTGTGCCTTGACACTAAAACCACAGGTAATGTGACAAATATACCAGCCAATTCAGAAAAAATAGAACTTCACAGTAGATCACATGCTGTTATCTATGGTCTCTGTAATCCTGGGGTTTTGAAGAGAGACCTGGTAGCATTACAGTGATCTATAAGACAAGAGAATATTTCACCTGTCTGAGATTAACTACAAGAAATCAGCCTGAATGCACCCAAAGACAAACTCTGTCAGCAAATATGATCCCAAGACCAGGGTGGAGCAATATGAGGAATATCCTATACTGATGCTACCAAAATTATTTGTGGTCTGACACACTAAGGATCTTAGGGCTGTAAAATGGTTCACTCAACACTTCCTGCAGCACTGATCCAGCACCAACATTTAGTGAAAATGAAGATGTGAATACAACATTAATATCTGGAAATCCAACACTACTTACCATAGAACTTTCAGAATAGGAAAGACACTGTTTCCAGCTCCACAACCAACCTAAAATCAGAAAAGAAAGATAAAGTTAAAATAAATGAGCAAGTAAGACCTTTTTTTTGTTATTTTTTGTCTTAAATTAGTTGGCCAGCAGGACCCATTAGACTTGAAGGTATGATGGACAGAAGAGGTAAAAATCAGCTCATACCACAACTCTCAAATCATTTACATGATCATGTTTCTCCCCAGTGTCTTTCTAAAGTTAAGAGAGAATTTGTCTCTCAAACTGCATAAGAAAATGCAATATTCTTGTCCAGTTTCACCATTTGGCAAGAATGAGGCAAGTACTTGCCCATTTAGACAAAGCACTTAAACTCATACCTTTCCTTAGGAAGTAAGAAATCTGACCTTCAGTGAAAATGGAATCTGACAATCTAGCCCTATTCTGATTTGAAAATCCCTGAAGGGAATACCAAGTCCAGATTAAGGTTTCTCTGCAAGTTTCTGCCATAAATTAATGTAGTATGTAAAAATTCCAAAGACTTACTTTCTTGATAGTTAGTAAGGGTCTTTATCAGATTTTTGAGTAATTAAGTGGAGCTCTATATGATGGGCAGAACATTTTCAGTGCATTACCTCTAATATTCGGTAAGTGGCATCACAACCAGGGAAGGATTCTACTGTGCCAAGTTCTTCTCCACAGTTTTTACCTTGAGGATTATCAGTAAGAGCTTTTTCTTCATTTTCATTATATACAAATCCTTGCACAGTAGAACCGCCTCCATAATTTTTCTTCCAGTATTTTTCTCCTTCTTCAAATATTGCATTTTTGAGCGTAAAACTGTTGTCATTATTTATTTTTGTGTGTTCTGAAGATATTTTTTCTGTTTTAAACTCTTGCCTCCTTTTTTCTGGAAGAATTTCTGGAAACTCCAGAAAGAGCCAATTGCGATCCTTGAAAAAATTATTTTTATGCGTCTTGTAAAATTCATTCCAATATTTACTGGCTTCTCTCTCATATTTATCTGAAATTAAAGCAGAACAAAACCTTGGTGAATATGAGCTTAGATAGAAAATGCTCTAGAGCAACATATAATTTGGACTTCAAATGTACAGTTTAAAAATCCATAGTTCCACACATTGTACATTTAAATTAAAACATGGATTTTGCATCTCACCTTAACTTGTGCTCAAAATAACTCCTATAAAGGTTTAATTAGATTTGATGTCACTTAGGAAGGCATAGACAGGCTGACTGCATTTTTTAAAAAATGTAGTGACATCACAGAACAGCAGCACCAAAATATACAACCTGAAGACTCTTAGACAAGCTTTCATGTATCAAATTATAAAAACAATGCATCTTTTCAATTATTTAAGAAACAGTAAATTGAAGTTCTTTCATGCTTTATGAAATTCTGTAATTAATTGGAAATTTGTTGATATCTTATTACCTCTTTAAAAAAACTCCAGTTCTGTGAACTGGACTGATTTTTTTTTTTTTAATTTTTTTGCTGCTGCATAGCAAATAGACAGTAATTCACACTTTAACCATTCAACAATACAGAAAGAACATACTTGCTTTCTTATTTTCAAAACACTTCAGTCTTAAAACAGACTTTTGTGTTCACTTTTAATTCACAAAACATTCTAACTGAGTGTTAGAATGTCAGAGTAGGACTGGAAGGGATTTCACACAGTCAGGGAATTCACACTCCTTCTCCATAAAAATCTGTCCAAATTATTATTAAAATACTGCCTTTCACATACAACTTTCTTCAGTAATATATTACAGTCCTTAATTTTCTACACAGTTAGAAACCTCTTCCACTACCTAACTAAAAACATGTAACTTGCAATTAGGTCGAGCAATTCCTGTCCCAGCTAGGGATCAAGCAGACAAAGCAAAGATTACTCTCTTTTCTCTTTGCAACACCTATTTTCATATTTGAAGTATTTTACTACACCTCCATAAACAATCTCTTTTCTAGATCATCCAAACCTCTCTACGTTTTGATTTCTAGACTTCTGGTAATTTCAGTGTTTCTTCTCTAGATTCTCTCCAATTGATTTACTACTTTTGGGTCTTGTATTCTGGCAAAGGCATTCTTATTGCAGAGCAAAATAAGTATTTTATGAGGCTTACAGGTTGTAATCCTGTTTATAACTCCCAGCTTGCCATTTTGCAACAGCGTGACACTGCTGATTCAGCTAGTGATTCACCACAGCTCCCAGATCTTCTGCAAAATGACTACCAAGTCAATTGTTCCAAAACCTAGGGTTTTTTCCCTCAGGGAATTATTCTGAAGCAAAAAAATCTGCACTCATTTTTAGCAAATGTATATATTTCAGATTATTTTTCCATTGCTTGTCCAGATCTTTCTGAATCTTAATCCTGTCCTTCACCCTGAAACATCTCTTCACTTAACATCATCTTCAAATCTCTATAATTTCCCAAGGTCACTAATGAAAATACAAAGCAGAACTGGACACAGAATAAAACACTCCTCTGGCCAGCACTTCCATTCTGAAAGGATCTCTCTAGGCATTCATTCACCCAAAAGTAGTTTATTAGCTCTCACTTGCCTAACTTGCTTATGAAAATGTCAAGTAAAGCAAGACAGAAGCCTGACTAAGGATAAACTTCAGGGCGTCTGCTGCTTTTCCTTTATCCCCAGGGCTTGTAACCTTCTCCAAGAAGGAAATTAGCTTGATTTTACATTATTTATTCTTGAAAAAAATATTTGTTGGCCAGTAGTCATCTCCTTTGTTCTTCTGAACCCAATGTCTGCAAGCTCTGGATGTACTCTTCCAGTATTTTTCCAGGAACTGAAACTAATTATCTGACTCTTCTTTTTCCCACCTCCTTTTAAAAAAACCCTAATATTCTCTTTTCTGCTTTTCCATTCATCCATGTACTCTATGGATGCACTTTGTAACCTGTTCTTTCTCAGTTCAAGAACAAAATCTTTCCTCTTTCTCACTAGCACTAATTGTGCTAGCCACTGGACTGGAGCTAGCTAACCCTTTCAAAAGCAGGCTGATAAAAAGATCAGAATTACAGCTTTTCAATGTCTCTTTTGTTGATAGTTTTCCTTCCTTATCCCTCCTAAGTACCAAACCAAATATTTTTTCTTGTTTTTTTCCCCTTATTTCCAAAGCATTTGCAGAACAATCTTGCTACCCCTGACATCTCTTGCTGCAAAAATGCACCTCATATAATGTGTTGCCTTTCTTATTTTGTTCTCACTCACACCAACACATTAATTCTTTTAATATAAATGCACAGAGTAAATGTACAGTGCACTTCTACTACTCTCTTAAAAACTTAACATATTATTTCCTAAATTGCTACAGCTTTTCAGAGATAAACAAGGCTGAGAATTACATTAGAGGCACAGACAGGCAGTGGGAAGTGGTAAGGAGGTGGCAGAATGCCTTGTCCTAGAAATCTGCATAATGTTTTAAAATTAACATTTAATACATCCAATTGTATTATTAAAGGGCAAGACCCAGTCATGTAATTGTAATTGTACAGGCCTGTTTTATATTAAAAGTTCAGAGTTGATTGAGGTCACATATAGATCAGATTTCAACAGTTTAAATGGTACATTTATAGATTGCTCAGCTTCAGCATAAAAACCAAAAAACCCTTCTAGTCAAAAGATTCTTTAATTATTAACACTCCTTTCTACAGTCACCATTTTCCTACAAGTCTGCTCAGAACTCTTGTACTTAAATTCACATCAAGTTTTCCAGATTTCAGAACTGAAGGAAAGCAATAGCTAAAGTCAGCCTTTCAAACAGTACTAGTATAGAATTACATGGGTTCAAGTGAAGGAACTCTTTGCATTGTTGCACTGATCATTTCTGCATCTCTGCGTCATAACATGCATGCAGTATTATCAAACTTTTATTTCATTGTATTTAATTGTGTATTTAATTGTGTATTTAATTGTGTATTTAATTAGCCTACCCACAGAATTTTCCAAAGCATGTAAAAATTACGTAACTAAAAAGTACATAAATTTCCAAGAAAAAACAAAAAACAAACAAAATACCCCTAACCAAACAAAAAGCCCAAAACAAACAAAAGAAACAAAACCAAAACAAACAACAAAAAAACTTCACCCACCAACCAACACCAACCAAAAAATAACCCCACCAAAAACAAACAGATAAAAACCCTTTTACTTTGCCTATCGATTTTTCTCCATAATAGGATCTTGCACTGCAAGCAAGCACACCTGAGAAGAAAGTGCACACGCTAATAAGTAAATCAGATTCCTAAAGGTAGTATCATGAGTTCATTCCATTTAACTTCTTTGGCTTTGAAAAGGCTCACCAGGGCTCTTCTACTTTAGTAATATAATAGTATTGCTGAAATCTGTCTTTTCCCCCCTTACTGTAGCTTTCAAGGCCCCAAAATAACCTGTTCATTAGCCTTGGTCTAGTCCATTGTTTACACAAATAGGCCAAAATGTACTTCCACTTGCAGAATGAAGCTGAAGCTTTCTGAAGGAACATTATCAGCAATGCTCACCTATTCAAGTTCTAAACAGAGGGGCATTCATAGGAAATATCCTTGGATTCTTGTGTTTCATGGCAATAGACAAATGGCTGATTATTCCATTTCTCACCAGCACAAACTAACTTCTAATCGATTGTAGATGAAGAATGAAAGGTTCCATGAGCCACAGGGTCACACAGCTTACTTTTCAATTATGAACTCTTTTACAGCTTTTTATACAAATCAAATGAAGGTATCAGATGCAATTTTTGAAAAACAAACATACTCCTGTATGTAGATAAAGAATGTGAGAGGTAACAGAGAAAGGCAGGTTGACCATCTCAGAGTATTCAAGGTGATGAAGGGCACACAGTGCAAGGCACAATCTCAGGTAATTCAAATAAACTCCAACACGTGCCTTAGTTACACCAAGGCACAGGACCATAATGACCCTATCTGACAGATTCCCAACATGCTAAAGTAAACTGAGGCACAGGATATCCAAGTAACCACTTTCAGAATATCTTTCTAACAGAACAACAAATTAAGAATCCAGTCTTCCATGCTACTATCAAGTATATACTCCAGCTTTCACATTCATAACTACCCTAGAGTTTTGTCTGGGGTTTAGCATGCCAGTTTGAACCTAGAGCTATCACTCTTCAGAAACCAAGAATATATTAAATTTCCCTTCTGAAGACAGGCACAAAACTCCTTAATCCCTTACAGAGCTGACAGTACAGGACATATTACAACACCTTCCACACCAAGTGAACACACTGATTCCTGAAGCACTCCTAGCTCAACCTGGCACAGACAGCAAGCTGGGACCAGCCAGGACCACTGCAACTTCCATGGCATTCGACCGAGATACGGTGCCATGTACAAATACAAGCTCTCTAAATAGTTCACAAATCACTAAAAAGCATTTGAATATTGTACATGGGAATCTTCATCCCCAGCACCCTAGCTGAATGCAAATTCATTCCCTTTAATTCTGTAAAAGCCTTGTGTAGTAGAAGTTGTATTCTGAAGGACTGCAAAAGAGGTCAGAACAACTGCACTACTGATGCACTTGTTAAGAGTCCATTGCCACCCTAATTGTAATACTATTCAAATAAGTAACTGTGTTGTCAGAAAAACACACTGTGAGATCTTTTGAGGCAACAAAGGGGAAAAAAATCCCTCAAAAACTAATTTAATTTTTTTGACAAAAGAATGTAGAAATAAAAAGAGTGTTCCTGAATTCTACAGCATCTTCAATGTTTTAATACAGAGCATCAAAATAATAATTTTTATACTATTAGAAATTTGTTACCTTGGTCTTCTGACTGAACTTTCACAAGAGAGTTCTCTGTTGCTTTTTTCTTGGCATTCTCCTCTTCTTCTTGTGACCATTGCATATGGTCCCTGCAAAAGGCAGTTGAAAACACCAGCTTTTCAATAGGGTTTTTCATAATATTTTTTCCCAGGAAAAACAGCCATGAATTAGCTACACTGTCTCAAATACCTTTTTTTTAGTTTTTTGAATGCAAGCAAATGACCACAAGGAGACTGACACTGCAAAACTAAGTTTCAGTGTATGTAAGATAAAAATTAATTACTAATTAGGTGAAAGTCAAGTGATTAAGAAACATGCCCCAACTGCAAAGAGACTGAAGTAGAATGCATTTCTTTGATTAATAACAGGATTATATATATCCTGCAAATTGAATGTGTTTACAGGAGTGTATTTTGAGTATCCCATTAGAACTGTATTTAACTGAATACAATAATAGACCTACCAACAAACATGAAAGAAACACCTCACATTAATAGTGTTTATGATGAGGAACTAAGGACTAGCAAAGAAATTGGATGTTCTGAAACAGGAAGCATAATCAACCTATTCAATTGGAACAGGTGGAACTGATGAACAGGATTTTATTTTTCCGAGGAATAAAGGCAACATTAAAAAAAAAAACAAAAAACACAGAATGAGACATTTGTAAGAAAAGTCAAGCAATGGTGCAATGTTTCCAAAGTCTATGCCATCTATATTTGTGTAAAGCGGTTACCTAAATGTTTTGTTAATCCATGGTCACAGAACCAAGCCCAGATCTGATCCTGATGACTAAACTGCCTTCCCTGCAGATTCTGGTTTGGTTCAGACCACAATGGGAAGTGCCCAAAAACGTGCTGCAGGATGTTTTCAGAAGTCAGTCAGCTGTCCCTCCAAATTGTCCAGTCTGAACAGATTAAATTAGTTAATATAATTCAAGTAATCTATTAGATCCTAATCCTACTGAACTCGGCTAACTGCAAGCCCATGAATAAAATTCCACTGGTTACTATGGGAAAAGGAAGAAGGTGCCAACTTGAAAAGAGCTGATTGTCTCTAAAAGTTAATGAGCATCTTCCTTTTCCGTACTTGGTGACATATAGGTAATTTAATTCTTAGATCTACACTGTTCCTCTTTAGTTAATTGTGGGAGACTAATTGGTATGTATTTGTCTGCTTGCCTCAGACTTGATTTCCGCCTCTCTACTGAAATATTTCTCATTATTGTCCCCAGCAGGTTGCCTCTCCCCTTCCTGTATTTGTCCATATACCAAATGCTCCTGTGCAGTGTCATGGCTCTGACAGACACGCTGCAGTAGAATAAAAGTGAATGACTGAAACATCACCAGGCAGACATCCTCTTGGAAAGACCTGCTTCCCTCACTGCTATCACCCGTTTTGACCTTGCCTATTCCAGCAAGCTGAAACCAAGGACTATTCAGATGGCAATAATACACAGTCAGCCTTTCTGAGAGATGACTTGCTGCACTGTAATCTTTAGCTGATCAATTTTGATCCATCATTGTGTGTCTGTCAGAGCCCTTAGGGGTTCTGCACACAATACTAAAGGTGCCTGAAGCCCTCCATCTTCATTAATAGCCTTATATTTTTCCCCTTTTTTTTCCCTCCTTGAAAATTCATAAAGCACCTTATGGTGCTTTTATAGAAATTTCTATAAGGTAGATCCCAAATAATACTGCTGCAGCACTTCTTGACCAAAATCTACAAAAGAGGGCACATTGCATAGCTCTTATACAAATTATTTACATAGTATGGATGCTTCAAATGAGGCAGCTCCTTCAGCAATACAAGTTGGAAGGAAGGCAGGACACATAAGAATTCTAAGCACAGAAGTGCTCAAATACAGAAGTGTTTTAAACTAAACACTGAGGGCAGCAAAGCAAGCTATCCATTTTAACCACACCAGAACTGTTAGCATGAGTAGGTCTTATATGAGATCAAACAGTGCTGCTTTCAGTTCAGTCTATTCAACTTAGTCCTTTTCCACTAACTTGTTTGCTAACTTAGGGTTTAATAATCTCTGTGAAAATGTGAAATCTGTGTCAATTACTGACCTGAATAGAAGCAGGCATTTTTTGCTTCCATGTTTAGCATCATTCATTACTTCTCTCTCAAACGACAGAAAAGCACCACAATAAACATCTAAAGCATTAGTTCCTAAATTTAATTTACTTAGTATTTCTAGCAGCAATGGTAGCAGCTCTTGGCTCTCTGCCAATTCACACAACAAGAACACCACTTTATGAACTACCAAAGATGATAAGTGGAAAACAAAAGGATGTCATACATCAATGTTAGAGAAGATGAGTATTTTATGCTCATCCTGTATAATCTATTTATCACTACCACCACTCATCCTAATTCTCCTTATCTCCCTAGTGAGAATCCTGCCAATTCAGTGAGCTTCAGAAACAATGACCTACCCCATATTCCTACCCCAGGTTCTTGATTTATCAAGACCATCACAACTTGCATGCACCTCTGCTTCAATTCAGTTTCACCTGTTTCCCCGTCTGAGCTACACAGATTCATCTGCAGATCCACTTTCTGAACAGCCCTGTTTCTTTCACTTCCTTCTTCACAATCCATCCCAACCACCTGCATCAAAGTTTGATAAGTCTGTGTTAGACTGTCACCAAAGGGTAACAGGAAATAGTGAAGCTACACACGATCAATTTTCTGAAGGAAATGATAAAACAAACAAACAGTTTCATCAAAAAACAGTATTACAGAAAAAGGGCGGCCCCTTTTCTTAAAATCTTTTCCTACCTTGATTATATAGCCTACATTTCAATCAGCATTTACACATGTAAAGGATTTGCCCACCTAGCAGGAAGCACTAAGGCTGGAAAATGCTTAAGAACTACACTGCATATAGATCTATGAAACACAGAGACAAATTTTACATTCCTAACACAATAATCACACAGCTTCAGCTTCCTTGATTAAGGAAGTACAGCCAACTCCAAATTCAGCCTTAATGTGATAAGTGTCAGGGACCACAGCTCGGGGACATCTAGTGTAGAACTAACAGGTGACAAATCTAATTGTGTATCTAACTAATGAGTTAAGCCCAAATTTAAAGACTAAAAGGAGTAATGAAGATACTAGTTTATCAACAAAATCTTCTCTATCATATTCTTAAGATTTTTTTTATTCATCAGAATATTGATATAGAGAATCTTTTGAAATAATTTCAATTAAAAAGCCGAGAGGAACAATAACATGGGTTGTAAAAAAAATATTTTAAAATCCCTGGCAAGTTAAAAGCTTGTCCAGTAACTTCTCCGACAGCTAACAGCAGAAGACACCTCTGAGGAAAGTAAAAGAATTGCAGATGACTTCTATGAAGTCATCTTAAGTTCTGAAATGTGTCATGTTACTCCTATGTTATATTTATTACCCATTGGTTATTGTTACCCACATCCAGTCCCTTTGCCTAATTTTGCTAAACCTTTGCTCTCAAAAATGGTGACATAATTTAAAACTACGTTAAAATTTTGTAAGAAGTAATTTTTTGTATAGCTTCTAAATCTCTTGCTTCTGAACAAATATTCCTTGGGTTTAATGATGAAATTCAGGAATAGAAATTCCTGGTCTCCCATATATCTTAGGTAGATATCTGGGAGACCAGATACTCTACTTTCTAAATAAATTTAGATAATCTTCTATCCTCCTAACATTTCCTGTATCACTTATTTGCTTTTTGTACATCTCCATTCCACAGTCAAAAACCTTAGGCTTTTCAGTCTCATTTTTTCCCATTGTGTTGACTAGCAGTCTCATTCTTTTCTAAGCACCCATTAATCATGAAAGCATCTTTTAGAGATGGAGATGGGGCAATTCTTATTCTTGTCAGCATTTACACATTGATGTCTTCTCTGCTATTACATTGCTTATTTAAGTTTTTTTGATAATTGCACAGTACATGAAAATTTCTGCTGAGTTACCTGTAACATCTTCAGTACACCTTTACAAGAACAAAAGTAATTTACATGTTCCTTTCAAAATGGTGTCATTTTTAGACTAGGACACTAATCCAGTACACAACGTTATTGCACCTAGAAAGTTTCTGCCATTTTAAATAACAGGGACTATATTATCTCTACAGTCTCTGTCTCCTAATTGATTACTGATCCATAATAATATTTTGCCTTTCACTCCTTGACCAACTATTTGCTTGGCAGCTTTTAATGCAAGTCATTGAGAGTTCATAACTATCAGATAATTTGTGACAGCCATCAGGTTTCCTCTAGTGCTACCTTCCTATGTCTATTCTGGCAGCACCTTGTTTTATACACCCACACCATTATTCAGCAAAGTAAACAGTACACAAAATTATATGAAAATCAGCCTTGAAGAAACATCTCACCACATGTTATGCTCGAAGACCTTAGAAGGATCAGTTAAAATCCGTGATCCGAGTGGAACTGCTGGTCGTCTATTACTTTGGTGCCTGTGTTGCATCTTGCTTTTCCTCAGACATAAAGCAGAAAGCCTTGTAATGAAGTTCACTGTGTTGAGAGACCTGAAAACACATTTAACTCAAATTACAGTTTTGCAGTAACCTAATTGTTTATGTCACTTATATGAGAGACTGGTCAAATAACCAAGAACAGGTATCAGATATACTAAAAATAATTTACTAAAATATCAATTCAAATGCTTTTTAGAAAACAGCACCATTCCCTCAGTGTGCTGAAAGCCCAAATAATCCCAAAGTAGGCTACTGGAATGAAACCATTCAAAAGATAAATTATCTGATATCATTTCAAATCCTATCAGGGAGGGGAAGTAGAAGAAATACACAATAAAACAATAACCCAAGACTGATACTGTACCTTTACGAACACAAGCAAAGAAATGATGAGTAAAGAAACCACTTTGTCTAGTGGGTACACACTTCAGCAAAATTGACATTTTTCACCCCACTCATTTTCTTCAGAATATTTCACTCTAGAACTGTGACTATGGTTTTATGCTTTTAAATAGGAAATTAAATAAGTTTTTTAAAGTGTAAACATAATGTACATAAAGACATCCAACACTTCTGCCATGTATTCTCCTGATCCCTGTTCAGTGCTGTCTTTGAAATGTAATGGTTATACATATTTAATTTTTATCAATGGAAATTAAAAAGTGACTCAGATTTTTTTAGTACGTGTATACGTTTATCTTATATTGCTGTATTTACTTTACTTGGAATATCTTCATTAAGGATCAATAATTAAAGGAGAAAAAGTGTGTAGCTAGTATTAGCAATTTTGGTGGGGTTTTTTGCATATTCTTGTTAATGAAGGCTTTCAATGAGACGAGTAAAAGGAAATACCCCTCCTACTACTTTAACCCTGATGGGCTTTTGTTCTTTTTTCCTTAAAATTATTCTAAATCCTATTTCCGCCTGTATTTTTTCTCTTCTTTTTTTGCAGTGCTGCTTCTATAAAAAATAGACCTACAAATGTAATGCACTGGAAATACAATATGCAGTTACAAAACAACAGGCTCAAGACACTACTAAAAACATTCTGTGCAAACTGGTTGCAAAACAAAGATTTTTATCTCGAGGAAAACAGTATTTGATCACAAGTCTTGTACTGCGAATTGAAAATTGTTAATATGTACACATCAATACAAAGTCTGGCAAAACAATCACTTCAATTAAATGAACAATTCCTCATTTAACATGTACTTTTGAATGAGTCATGCTTTTAAAAGGGCATTGTTTATTCATTTTAAGCTTACAGTAAAAAAGAAAAAATATTAACATTTCTTTGTATTTGTCAAAGTTTAAATAAAATGGAGTTTGCCTTATGGCTGACAATGCCAAATAAAACCACTGTTAATTTTGGCTGCTGAGACTGCAACATTACCACAACATGGAAGCATTGCCATACAGTGAAAATGTAACATTTAGGCCTATTTAAAAAAAAAAAAAAATCAAAACAACTTCTAATGTTAATGAGTTTATTGTTTGGGATTTTTTTAATAAATGTGGCTCAGCAACTAAAACAATTCCAATTTATACTTCAATTACTACAAGCTGTTCATGGGTATTATTTGAAAATATGTATGCATTTTTCATAACATAATCCATAATTATTAACATATATGTGATATAATGAAATAATGAGATACGAAAATTAAGACATCACGACAACTTCTGCAAAATATGTAATTTACATAAAGGCAATGAAAAAAAAATTCTTCAAAATAAAAACAAATAGAAAGTCCTCCAAAACCCCAAACCACAATCTAAAATTATTAAATTACAGAAATGCTTGGATAAAGATTCCATTATTATATTACAAACTGTTTACAAATCCTCTTCTTCCCTCAATTATTTGAAAAGACCTGAGTTAGTATCTTGCATTTCCTGTGCCAGCATTGATATTCACCATAAAATACAATGATTCAGCTGCTAGGCTAGTCACATAATTTTTCTTGGCTTCCTAAATATCTCAATAAGAACATGAAAAGATTCACAGATGGGAACTATAGTCAGATGACTAAGATGATCTTACATCAGTAAAATCCAGCTATGCAAGCCTTGCTATGAAAAAGTGAGCCTTTGAGTGATAATTGAACAATTTTAGCATATAAATTCAGCAAACGCAAGGCAAGTGGGGTAGGTGAGGAAGTTTACTGCTGTAATCAATGTTAAATTTAAATAAACTCCCTTAAGACATGCATGTATATACCTGATACCTAGAAATCATCCACAGATTTTGAGATTAGTGGGCAACATAGCTACTAAAAGCTCAAAAAGCATTAAATCACTTGTAAGATTAAACTACATTTTGTGAAGTGAGTCATTGCTTGATTTTTTAACTAAAGTTTGTTAATGAAACAGGCAAACACCTTTTCTTGTTACCAGGTAAAATGATCGTACCTTGAAGTTATGACAGTAAGAAATGCTGCCTGAAAGATTTAGGAGTTCTTTCCCTGTTCACAGTCACAGTCAGGAATACTTTAAATTTGATTATTAAGCAAAACAATTCAACTTTCATCTTTAAGGAAATTAACATAAAACTGAATTACAATAAAAAATAATTTTGTGGCATAATATCTATTTTCAGGAAAATAAGCCTTTAAAGAAACAATGCACTTGAGAACCATGCTGAAGAACAACATGGAAGTCTTTGCTTCCCTGTGGAGGACTGCCTTTTAGACTTTACAATTCTGTCATTGTTACAAGTACAGATCAGGTCCTCAGTTTAACTGAGAAATTTTAAGAAACAGCCTTAAAACTCCTTCCCTTCTGACACAAGCAAACAAAGCATCTTTAGCACAGCTTTTTGCAGGGGAACGTGCAGAAGAATGTACACACATCAACTGCTATCCAGACCTGAAGTTAGCATTAAATTAATTGATGTCATCATTAAAACCCTGAGCAGTCACACCCATGGAAGAAAAAATAGATACAGGAGAAAAGAACTGCTCTAAGATGTTTTAACTGTGAATTACACCCCAAAACGTATGAAATCACTTAACTGATGAGAAAAATTCTTTAAAAGTATCAATTCTGAGAGAGATGTCAGAGGGGAAAAAAAAACCCCAAAACAAACAGAACAGAAATAACCTTTTACTTTTGTCCAAGAACCTGATTTAATGAACTTAATGGATGAAAATATTTTGACATTTGGCCCAGCTCCAAATCTAGCAACTTCTTCCATCTCCAATCACTAAGTCTACTTGTAGAGTCTCTGTTATACAAACAAAAATAGCCTACATTAGGAACAGTATGCACAGCTTTTGTTACATTCCCATTCCATACAGAAAAGTATTCTGGAAACAATTGACTTCATACAATTACTCCTGCTTGGTACCTAGAAACTTATCAAGACAACATATGACCATTAAACCCCAATGTTCTTCTGTAAAGCCTTGCTTATCTGTAGTATCACCATCAAACACAACCAAAACTCAAAACACCTTACACAAAACAGATTCAAGTGGTTATCGGGGACAGAAGGGAAAAAAAAATCAAGATAATGGCAACACAGAGGTGTAACTATGAATTACCAGTGGTTATTTTTAAAATACATACATATTAATATTTCTTAGTATTTCCAATCTGGGTGGGGAGACATTGCTGTCAACCAGACTCATTCACTAGCCAAGTGCTTAATCCTATTCCATTTGCCCAAGTGACTAATCATGCTCTCTTGGGGCTTCATGCTTAGTTTTTCAGTTATATACTTCCAAAAAATTATGCACATTTGAAACAACAGGGTATTTCACAACTTCTCAAACTCAGCAGATCTGAAAATTTCAACTGTTTTCCTTTCTCATGCACCAGGAACGATGCAGACCTCCCTGTGAGCATACAGCAACTTCAGTAAAACTGCAGCAAAGCAGTGCCTCCGAGGGGAAAAGAAAAACAAAAGAAGAAATACTTTGATTTATCCTGATTCCTATAGAGACAACAAAGCTAAAATTAGTTAAAAAGCAAAGCAGATAAAAACAAACAAACCTGCCCCACCAGATATGATTTTAATCACATATACATATGCTGAGTGAAGCGCCTGTTCTTCCACAAGCTGCAAGGTAGCCTGTTAAAAATAGTAGAGCAAAGAGGAAATAGTTCATGCTACAAAAGAGAAGGGGAGATAAATCCTGCTGATTTACTGGAAACATTTGCTTGAATAATCGAAGAAGGGTTCCTCCTTACCCTGCACACCCTCTGCTGGCTGCTACTTACACAGAAAGGGTGAAAAGGGGAAAAAAAAAAGAGCTAGTGAGACTTCGTGTATATATACACATACTTGCACAGTGAAGATATATCTAAGCCTCCAAGTGCAATCACTTAAACTATTTTAACCATATTATCTACAAACTGAATATTTAAACGTATTGCCTAACAGAAGATTATTTGCCTCAACATCAACTATGTGTTTTTTTTATTAAAGGTGATGAGAATTGGGATAGAGCAACATGAATTTTACTACTGTCTACAGTTTATATGTGAGAATCTCAACCATTTACATTCTTGCAGAGGATTCTGGATGTCCATGTGGACTTTGATAAGCTACAACCTGCCTTGCCAGCTCTGAAGTCGCTGGCGACGTTGCAAATCCACCGGACGCAACGCTCCACTTACTGCGCTAATCAGCTCTTCGAAGGAGCAATTGCAACCATTGTGTTTGTGTTTAGTTCCCTTCAAGCAGTAACTGCAAAGCACCAGAAACTTAAAGGACTCTCTCCTTCAGTATCAGTGAAGACTCAAGGTTCCACTCAGACCCTGAAGAATAGATAAGGGCACACGAAAAGATCAGAAATTTTCGATTACCCCATTTGGGCGCTTGGCCTCTGGCAAGGAGGAGAAACAAGTCCGTTCACTTCAGTTGCTCTGCCGGCAAGTAGCGATTGACGACTGTGCCAACACTTGGGACGTAGCTCTAAAAATACAAAAATGAAGTGTCATACATCTTAAGAAGTTTCTGTTGACTTGGAGTTTTAAACGGGTTTGAACAAATCCCTTAACCTTCCCTCCAGGTCCCGGCACTTGGAGGTGCACATCAATCCCACACCGCCGTACCCAGGGCGGTTTGCGGCCGGTTCCCAAAGGCTCGCAGGTGCCAGCCCGGGCGTTCACCCCCGGGAATGCCCCGCGCCCAACCCCGAGGACTGAGCTCCTGAGCTCTACAGCAGGAATATTTTAGAAGAAAGAAGATACCCGCTCCCACCTCTCCTTGACTAGCTACCACTAACAAAACTTTCTTGCATTATATAAAAAAAAGAAGAAAAAAAACAGGTAAGATGCTTCTATCTGCACGCCCGCATTCTCCAGCTCGGCGGGGAGCCGGGCCGGGGCAGAGCTCCTGGTGCGCGGGCGGCTCCGCGGTACCGGCCAGCGGCCGCCGCCGGTGATTCTCACCAAGCCCTGCGCAGCGCCCGCTCCTGCCCGCTTCCCGGAGCGGTGCCTCATCAGGGCCAACGCCCAGCGCTCCCGTACGCGGACGTGACCGCGCTCCGCCCGGCACCCGCGGGCACCGCGCGGCCGCCTCAGCCGGCCCGGCCCGGCCACGAGCGGCGGCGGCGCTCCGCGGGGCACGGCGGGAGGTGAAGTCCGGGCGCGCCGGGCGATTCCACTCGCGGAAAAACTACAGTACCCGGCAGACCGCGGGGAGGCGGCGCGGGGCCGTCCCCGCCTGGCGTCTGCGGAAACCGGCGCTGCGGCTGCCGGGGAAGCGCGGGGCGCGGAGCACCGTCGGGAGGCCTCGGCCTGCTTCGCTCGGGAGTCGAGGAGCGAAGGGCCGCTCGGGCCCCGCTTCGCTTCACCTCTCGCCGGCAGGGCCGGGGTTGGAGATAAACCCGGCGCGGGCCTAGCCCTGCAAGGCTGCACGCCCTGCCGAGAGCGAGCCTGGAGCGGGGGAGAAAGGCGATCCCGCCCCGCGGGCCGAGGATATGCCCGCAGGCGGCCGCCGGCGGGGACAGGACCGCCCTCCGGGCGTGCGGGGTGCACAACGTCTGCCGCCTCCTCACCCGCAGGGCCCACGGCTTCTATGCCAGAGATGCTGGTGTCGCCCACAGGAAGAACCTGGGACTCCTCAGAAAGATCATGTGTCAGGTAATAAGGCTGCGTTTCGGCGCTGGCTGCAGCCCTGCGGGTTCGGGCTCTCAGCCGAGGGGGCCGAGTGTCAGTCCTCGGCCCAGGCGTTCCGGAGATCCCTGCTCACGCCGGAGGACAAGTCTGGGGAGAAAAAAGGTGCAGTTTTGATGAAAACAGTTAGTAGTGGTTAAATTTATTTCACAAGGCTCAGACCTAGAAATGCAGACAGGAAAAACTGCACAGGCACTTGCATATCTAATAATTGTGTTAGAAATAAGCTTTTATGAGATTTTATATCACCTGTTCCCCTAAGATGGCTTCATATTTAATACTAATCTTAAATTCTTAGTGCTTCATGTTAAATTTGAAAAGAGTTGGCATAATAAGATAATTAATAAAGAGATTTTCAGGTAAATGTAACCCCAGTTCTCAGTGAAACTGATGTTACAGAAAAAAATAGGAATTAAACCCACTACAAAGTGAAGTGAACTTTTTTTTTTGTCAAAACAATTACTGCTTCCATACAGTAGTTGATACACATCAGAAAAGAATGTGGAAATTAATTAGCAATTATCTTATATTGAAAATACATTTATTGGAAGTCAGCTGAAGTGTCTGCTTATGTAACTAGATCAATAGGCATGCAACATTTACTTAAATAAAAATAAGTATGTCTGACTTACACTTCTTTTTTCTAAGATTGGAACCTTTGTTAATGGTGTAGGGCTCCTGATCTCTCAAATACATGCAAGAAACTTTAATGTGAGCAGTTTATTTTATTAGCATTTTGGGCATTTATTGCAAATAACAGTAAATACATTTTTCTATCTTTCAGACTAAGTACCACCAGCAGAATGGAATTAAGTGTTTAATAAATCAAATTAACTACATAAAAAAGAATTCTCTGCTTATTTATATTCTGAGAGCTTAGTCCTTGATTTCAAAAGTCACCATGGAAGTTTAGTTGCCAGTTTCAATGCAGTTAATGACAAATAACATTTTTTTCAGAAGCAAAGTTTGTTACAAACTGCCATCACTGTTAAAACTATTGCATTTCAGGAAAGTACTAAATTCAAGAATGTTTGGACAACTCATTCTGCATCTCCTATTGCATATGAAAGAGGAAGAATTTACATGGACAATTACCAGTGCTGTATTACCAGGTAATAAATTTACAATTGTGAGGTAGTGAGTTACGGGTTTGAGACTGATTCTGTGTTATATTGCTAACTTTATTCATACAAATAGCTGCTGTGAATTAAATGGAGTTTACTTGGGAACAAAAAATAAGCAGGTGATAAATCTCATCTTTCTGGTGCAGTATAACCGCAGCTTTCAGGAATGCAAGATTAACACAGTTTTCTAGTCTTGCACTATAAAAAAAGCCAAATGAACAGTACCTCTTTGTAGTCTGGCAACTTGTACTGTGCTAAAGAGTGTCACAGAATCAGCCTATGTAACAAACTTGGTACTATGTAAATTCTGTATAAAATAAGTAAATTATTCTTCATGTAGAAGTACAGCCTGCAGTATGTTCTAGTTTTGGCAACCGTATTTTGTAGATCAGTTCTCTGATCCAAAATGTTCTCCTGTTGCACAGTCAGTTGCAGAGACACAGGTTAGAAGGCAGCACATGGTAAGGTGGAGGACAGGAAATCTGTGTGCACCCACCCTTGTCCTTGCCTGTCCCTGCCGTGAGGGAAGTAGCATGGACTCGAGAGCTGCATTGCTGAGGAGGTTGTGGGCACAGCAGTTTTGAGATAGTCTTATATGATACATAAGAGACAAACTACTCTGTCAGGGTAAACCACTAAGAGTTAATTAAGTTACTCTATCACCCACAACTGAGATCTAAATTTGCTTTTATTCCTACATTATCTGAATGTTTTCAGTATTGGGTTAACCTGTCTAGCATCTTTCATGTTCTTCTTTGTCTCATCCTCTCCCAGAGGGCAAAACTCTGCACAGTACAAAGCTTTTATTTTGTTGCCTTTTTCCCAACCTGGAAATGAAACTCAATCTTAGTAAGGAGGTAATATAAAAGGGGATATTTAATGAAGGCTTTCAGAGGCAGTTATGGAAAGATGTCCACAAAAACCCACCCCTACAGGGATGAGTACACATTTATAGGTTTTAGGAAACTAGCATAATTGATAAAAAGCCCTGGTTAGGAGGACAAGTGGTGATGCAATTCCCCCTTCACCCAGGTCAAGCCCCTTCTCTGAAGTCCCCCCTTCAGCACCAGTTGTACTTTGTCCATGAGAATGTATTTCCAAGAGTTGTTCTCAGCCTTGGTTCCCAGGAAGAACCAAGATAGCATAGGGGCCTTGTACATCCCCGGACTTGGAGCTCCGGAATTTGTTTTGTCTTTCTGCCCAGGAAAAGGCCATGGAAAAGTGCAGGGAAAACTAGCTACTAATACAATAAGTGATAGAATTACAAATATATGTGTGAAGAATATAGAGAATGTATAACAGGAAACACCCAAAAGGCATCAATTTTAATTAGTAGAGTTCTTTTTTTTAAATATCTGAACATGATGCCGCACCTTTGTTATGAAAGGCAGCATTGGAAGAACTTGAGGGGAAGGTTTCAGGATGATCATTAGTTTTGGAATTATGCTTCCTTCTTAATGTATATCACTAGAGCAAGAATGTTACTATTAAGTTTGTTACTTAAAACAAAAAAAACCCCAACAAAACTAGAAGTAAAAGTAAGCCCAAAACTGAAAACAAACAAAAAAAAATCAGACAAAAAGATTTAGAGGTTAGCTTTCAAATATTACATTATATTAACTATTCTTTATCAGGCCTTATTTTGAGAGCAATTTCAGGTATATTTACAAAGTAAAAATAAGATGCTTAGATTTCAGACCTGCGTGAGGAGGCAGGATTTATAAAACTGTATGAAATGACTTGATAGAAAGTGGTCTATAAAACAGACTAATGATCAGCAATCATTTTCCTCTAGCATTGCACAACAGCCAAGACTAATTTATCAAAAGTCAAAGTGTGCCAAGTCTGAAAAAATAGAAGATGCTTTATTATTGGAATGCCCACTGGTAAGATTACTTTTTACTAGAGCATTTTGTGCAAAATTTGATTAAACATTTAGGATGGAGTGCTTTTTCCCTCCAAGCTATTTTCTCAATGTTTTTATGGAGTTAGGTCATTAAAGGTTTGCAACATGTGCCTTATTTATATTAACCTCTTTTAATTTAGAGGTATACTTCTCTGAATGTCTCAATAGTGCATTCAAGTGCTTTCTTCATAAGCTTTAATGGAAGATTTAAAAACCAGTGCTTTTATTCTTAAGCAACTAATTCTGAATTCCTTACAAAATAAATTCTACTTATATTTTTCTCTAGTTTTTAAATGGAAAGGACAGTAGCTGGGAATTTTAGTTTTTTTCAGATCTGTTGACGTCAAAAAAACCCAAAAAGCAGATACACTGGAGACCCATTGAAGTGACCCTGCCCAAAAACTGTTCTAATGTTTCTTTCTACCTGATAATTACATAACTTCTCTCCTTCACCCAGTGCCCACAGAGCTTAGAAGTACTAGCAGTGCCTAAAATGAAAACTGTAAATGCCATTTGTAGCAATTACTGTTGAATTACCACTGAATGTCTTATTTTGAAATACTTAAGCAATTTTCTCTTCAAGATTGGTATAAATTACATAAATAAGCAGTCGAGTTTTGCAAGGCAAGGATTTTTTAACAGGTGCCTTTTTTAGAAAAGGTAACTGATTTGCAGAAAGTGAGACAGCAGATTATGTCATAGGTAATTATTTGGCATGGACAGGAGCTTAGAGATACTGATCTGATTAGCAGGCAGCTTTCCTCCTTCAGTTTTTGAGGAATGTGTATTTACTTATGTGTTCTTCTGACTGTGTCAAAATATTTTGTATCTTCCTGATACAAAGTTTTTTCTAATAGCCTTTTTTTATGTAGGGGGAAATGCTACCGAGTCCATCAGATTATAAAGCTTCCCTGATAGTCTTGACAGTGCAGAACTGGCTTCTACGTCTCTCTGCTGATAGTGGAGAAGTACTGGAAAAAGTGTATCTTGCTGGTTCCTGTTGCAAATTCTTCAGGTATTAAACAACAGCTAGGCTTTGTATCATTAACAGTCAGTAGTAGTACAGTGGAGAAGGAGAGTTTATTTAATTAACAGTGATTAGTACTATAGAGGAGAAGGGTAATTGTGTTATTTTGGTACTACCCTAGGGCTGACAACAGGCTTGTTAATCTAGAACATTACCTGGAGTACTGTTCCTGCATGCTCCTACCTGCAGAAGAATTTAATCTGCTTAAGAATTATGGGGTCAAATTTGGTATCAAGTTCCACAGAACCTAGCCTACTATTTGCTTTTCTCTGACAACTTTACAGCCTTTACTATTGCAATGGCAACCTATCAGGAGAGGATTTTAAGAGCTGAAAACCAAACCTGATCAAACATACAAATAATATGTTTAAAGTCTGAACTGTTTTTAATTTGTAAAGGTTCTTCTCCATAAGGTAGCCACATTTCTCTTTTAAAGCAGGGCAGTTACTGCTTCTAGTGGACTGCTTCTTTTTTTTTTATTTTCAGGAAAAAATATGTTTTCTTTAGGCTGAAGGATAAGAAAGTGGTGGTTATGAAGGGAAGGAGAAAAATTAAGATAGTGAATATTCATGCTTTCCAAATTTTTCTCACAATCCTATATAAATAAGTCATTCCTAATTCCATGGATTTCTGCATTATTTCAAACAGCAAACATCTTGAGCACTGCTTCCAAATCAAATACTGAAGTTTGCCTGGGCACAGGCAACTGCTTAGTTATAGTTGATTACATTTGATGTGAAATAATATATTAATAAGTGGTTTTTAAGTGATTAAGACAGGCCTTTCTTGTCACAAATAGGTATCTGAGCTGGGATACTCCTCAAGAAGTAATGATTGTAAAGTCAGCTCAGAATAAGCTCCCTGCAGCAGCACGGCAGGTAAGTGTGTTGAAAAACTTTTTTTACAACATTGATCAAAAAAAAATTTACAAGCACAAAGATGGGGATGTTATACTTGGTTATTATGGTACAAGATAAAGGTGTCCTACCTTTGATAACTGTATTCAGTATTGTTCCTTCCCAGGCAGGAATCCAACAGACTGTATTGTTTTATCTTGCTGTATTCCAAGTTTTGCCTCTTTCATTCATTGGAATGTTGGAAATAAACAAAAAGGTAATTTAATTTCTCTAATAATATATAATCTGTAATGTAGTTCTATGACAGCTATAGTTTAGGCACGTATTTCAGAATTTCAGAAGTCATACTTACAGTTTGTAAAAGCAATTGAAACATTAATTAGTAGCAGTTCTTGTGTCTGATAGGGGTGTTGGGGTAGATATTCTTAATTCTAATGGCCAGAAGAGAAGATACAGATGGATTCTATTACTGGGTTACTCTTTGAGATGCAGCAGGACTTCAGCCTTTTCATAGAGCAGTCATAAGAACTGGCGAACCCTAAAGTGTTTGTACACTTCTTTTCACCTCTTTAAAGAATCATAGATGTGCCTCTGACCCAGTCCTAGTCGTAGTAATATGAATTCTATATGCAGTTATAAATGTTTCACACTTTTATTATCAGTGTTACTGAATGACAAAAGTAAATATGTCTTGCTTTATCAGTCAAGAACAACCAACCTGAGTTCAGTTTCTGACCTATAAGTTAGTGTATATACTTAGGAACAAACTTTGAGCCAGACTGTAGTTTTGACTGCTCTATTTTAAGTCAAGGAAGCTCTGGATACAAGCATGAAACAGTACAAACATGGAAACTCTGTCTTTTAGGTTCTGTGAGGTGCAGTGTCTTTTAGGGTCTGGAGCTATAAGCTAGAGTTTTAGCTAGTGCTAGGTTGGGTTGAGGCAGTAATGGAAATCGGGCCTGGCAAGTGAAGGCAGGGGTTAAACTTTTTCGTTTGGGCCCATGAAAGCTTGGAGGTACTGTGTATTGTTCTGTTCAGAGTTGGTATTTAGGACTGGAAAAAACATTATCAGTATCAAAGGTATTCTCAATCTGTTTAGGAATGGCATGCCACATTCATCATGGTCATAGTAGGCAAAACACGTGAAAAAGCACTTCTTCAGCTGGTCTGTAGTGAGCACTCATCAGGGAAATTGTTAAAACTGTAATGGAAGGGGCAGCACTTGGGATGTGAGAATCCACCCAGCAGGAGATGCAAGCAGGGAAGGCAGTGCCAGACCTGACACAGATCAGTGGAATGTAACTGTTAGGTTTGAGCTGGGCTTAGTGTTATTGCTTAAGGCTTCAGAATGCACCTCACAGGTCAGCTTTGCTGAGATGGTGTGCCGCAATATATTCTGAGTTCAGAGTGGCTGAGGTGTCAAGGACAGGAAGGAGACTTTAGGGTTGGAACATTATTAGAGTTTGTGTCTGAAAGACACTGATCTAAGGTAACAAATGTATTAAGAAAGAGCCATAAAACTAAATAGAAGGCAGTCTTGGGTGAATATGTCTTTCAGAACCAAACAGATCACAAAATTGCTGGTAGTATTAAGGTGTAGGTGTCTTAAAGTTTTTGAGTTTCTTTAGTTTTTTTATTGTTTTTAAGCCTGTTTTAACTGATTTAATTGCTTTTTCACATAGTGAGTCAGATTAAAGAAAACTACATTTTCAAGCTTATCTATTAAAAAACCCTATCAACTTCACATGTTGGTATTAAATACTAAGAATTAGTTTGTGGGATTTGCTCAGTGATGTGTTAAGCAGTGGCACAAATGAATAGTGCATAATGATTAAAAAAGATAAGTCAGCTTCTCATGTATATGTCTAATTTGGATTCAGAGAAAACCCTGTACTCTGTGACAGCTGGATAATGTAGTTTTAGTACAGCTGTACGCAGTCATAGAGTTGTGATTAGACTAGTATTTTACCCTGGGGATGAAGAAAGAACAGAAGATCTGAAATCAGGACTTTTGCATCGAGTTGCTAGTTTTGCTAACATGGGATGCTGAATAATATAATCTATTCGTGTATGATAATAACTGGGTAGCATGATATGAAGATATACTGAGAACTGATTAGAGCATGAATCTGCTTGCAGACTATGACTAATGTAACCTCAGGTGTTACTGCAGTGCAGTGGATTAAAGAAACAGCAAAACAGATGAGTTACAGAAAACACTGATCATAGAATTTGGTCAGAATAAAAAAAAATAAAGTGATTGAAAAATTGAGGCTATAATGTCAGTTATTTGTGTTTTCTCTCAATTTCTTCTCTAATAGAATATTTTTTGCTTCATTTTATTCCAGATTTTTGGTAATAGTGTGACAGATGTTGCTGTTTCTAATGGAATCCTGATTGTAATGTATAGCATGGGTCTGGTCAGACTCTATAACTTCAAGGCCATTTTGGAACAGGTAATGAAATAAAGAGGTTTCATACAGTCAGTGCTGTTTTTTGGGGAACAAGTCATAAATATTCATGTACTCTACACAAGTATGTGGGGTATATAGGTTCCTGCCTAGATCTATTTAGGGTCAGAAAATACAAATGGATACACTATCAGAAAAATTATTTGCAATAGTTACAGGTGGCAAAACATAAGAGATACAGGGTCAGACAGGCACTTCTGGGGAGATACATCAGATGTGCTTCTCCCTACACACGTAGTCTGTAGTTATAGATGATTGTTAAGGACAGAAACTGGTGGGCATGGGTAAGTTTGATGTCAAACAGAACTGCAGCTAGAGTTGTTTATATCCTTCCAATCAAAAATCAAACATTATTTCAAAAATAAGACCTCAAGCAGTAACTAGCAAGAGAAAGAATGCAGTAGTAATAGAGAGTAAAACTAAACAGCAAGTAAGTATGCATCTGTAAAGTTAAATTGTTCTGTGTTATTTTAGTTCATGGAACAACCATTTGATTTGGGACAAGAATTCAACTGGAATGGTCAGGTGGGAGTTGTAGGAAAATATCCATTTGGTCTTCCATGTAACATTAAAATAACAGGTAATTATGATCTTTGTATTGCCTTGACTGTGTCTTTTATGGATTGATTGTGTCTTATTTCACACTAAGAGAATATTGAAATTACTGTGCTCTTATTGTGCTGTAGATGTATTTCTGGATTTACATTATTGTAAAATGTGTTTTGCTTTACTTGTAATTACAGTAATAATTATATAGAACATAACAAGAAAACTGTTAAACATTTTCAGATAGCTTAGTTGCTCTCTGAACTTAAAACTGTAGTTTGATTTATTGTTAGCTGATACAGTAATTTCAGAAAAAAAGCAAGGAGAATTATACTTTGTAGAAAACTTTTCTTGTTGTTTCTTTGGTTTTACAAACACTTGTTAGTGCTGCCAGGAATGACTTCATTTAGATAAGTTTGCAAAGTTTAAAGTAAGCGAACAAAGAAGCTCAACTGGAGATTGAAAACTGGCAAGACTTGGGAAAGGACTTGCAAACAATAAAACAGGAAGTGTTAAGCAACAAGAGCAAGTGACATACAGTGGGAAATATGGAGCTGAGGCAGCAGAATCACATTATCACAGTGGTTGATGTGACTATGATCTTGCAAATCTTTGCTAAGTGAACATAAAAGGAAAGGCATATTTTTATAAGCAGCCTCTGCTACTCGGTATTCTATTGAGCTACATTTAATTGTATAAATAATAAATCATTTAGTCCATCTACCAGAATATTTTGAGGGACTTTGATACAAAAGATATATTTATAAAATTGTTTGGGTAAAATGTCACAAACTTCCTTAAATAATTTTTCATTTTCTGATGGATTTTAGTATCAGTAGATCCTTTGCTTATGCTTCCATCTTCAACATTCTCTACATTTCCAGCAGATGCAGGAGTTTTCTATAACCTATAGTTTATGTCTTGCACAGAATCTCCCAATTCCTGTGTGTCACTCCAAAAGGCAAATGGGACACAGCCACTTTCCAGTTTAGGAAAGACTTCATTTCCATTGGCAGTGAACTAATTCCATTCAATCTAAATGGCTAAATTGATAGAAAAATGAACAAAGGAAGAAGAGAGAAGCACTCCATTAACATAATATCTGATGTCATGTGACAGCACCATTGGCATCAGGATAATTATCTAGACAAAGCAGGATAAGGACAAGTCAAAATTTGGATAAGACCTTTGGGACTCAAAGTCCAGATAAGAACTTGTTCTCCTTGCACTAATTCAGTTTGGGTTTTTGTATTCTGCCTGTTTAAATGCCCCTTGAAATTGCAGATTTTCTCCATGTCTTGTCAGTTTTTTCCCCAGCTTTTCTCTGTACTGTTAGAAAGAGATGATCTTCAGTCTCAAATTGATTCAGTTATAGCAGCTGTAGAAATTGCTTTAATTTAGCTAGTTGGCAGAAGCTGTGAAGTTCTGTGCAGTCCATTTCATTCAAAGATGCCTCTCATTTAGTAAACAGATGACTTGTACTAATGGCCTGGTACATGTCAGTAATTTATCCCAACTGAACTGCAAGGAAAACTAGATACCTTTTGCTATTAATTGCAAAAATTTCTATATTTTGATGGATTTTTATGAACTCAGCTACAGATTACATCCACTGTGGTCTACATTATTTTGTTGTATTACACAAAAGGAGAAAGCAGAATCTGAATATTCTATCTTTCTGCATTTAATTCTGTTATTTGAGGTTGCTGCTTGCTGTTTCCAGTTACTTATCACTGGTTTTCCTTAGACAATAGGGACAATTTTGATATGGTCTCTGATCTGTTCATGTATGCATCCTTTCTCAACCAGATGAACTGGATTAATTGTAATTATTTGCTGTGTCTTTGCTCATAAGTCAAAGAGTATTCAGCACCAAGATCTTAGAAAGCAGTAACCCTCCAGAGGGAACTGCAGATATGCACCTGGATGCTGGGTGAGGTAGCATAGCTGGCACTGGAAAAGAGTTCATAGCCAATGTGTTTCCACCAATCTTCAAAAGTTCTGAAGAATTAGTAGCTTTACTGGAATTTAGTATTGTAAGGATCAATGGAATGATGACTGTTCTGCTACTAATGGTGTTAACATTACTGAATATTTGCAGATACCCCACCTCTGCTATTTGAAGCATCTTCTCTGGAGAATGCATTTCAAATTGGAGGTTACCCTTGGCATTATATCATCACACCTAACAAGAAAAAACATAAAGGAGTCTTCCATATTTGTTCTCTGAAAGACAATGCTTTGGTAATATATTCAGAAAGGAGATTCTCTGAAATTAATGTCTATTATGTTTGTCTTCATCTCTTATGCTGAGTAGGTTATACCTTTGTTTACCAGTGTAGTGCTTTCACAGGGCTCACCCCAGTATCAAATGAGCTATCCTATGGAGTCATGTGTAAAATACTTTCTTCTGAATCAGTACTGCTTCTCATATTTCCTTCATTTCAATCCAATAGTAGTGCTGTCAGAGCTACACAGCATGGTATTCATGACATAAAAGGTAGGTCTCATTAGCTGTTTCCTTGCTTGGTAACATCCTAATGCACTTCTGACTAGTCAGCCTACTAAATGCTGACTACAGAATTATTTTAAATTTTAAGATACTGCAGAATAAATGAGCTTAATGATTGTTGTTTATCTTTGACTTGCACCTTCTCTCTCTCCCTAAAAATATTAGACTGCTCAATTTAATCCCCTTCTGTCGCTAGAAGGGTTTTATTAGTTAGTTTAATCTGTTCCTTATTATTTTTGTTTATGTACTGTTCATCATACGAATACTATTTTGTGTGAACTCTCCATCTCAGCTTTTATTTTGAATTGGAATTGACCTGAAGATCATTCTGTATTTCAAGCAACTTCTGGGCCTTTTCAGAGTTTCTTGACTAAACAAGTCTCATCTGTAAACGTCCTTATCTCTTTTGCTTTCCTGATCAATTATTTCCCTCCTATCTTATTTTCAAAACTGATGTTTCACAGTTGTACCTGAAGATCAATTTTGATTCAAATAGATTTGCAGAATCCTTTCTCATCTGGTTTTTTTTTTTTCTATGTGTTCATATATTTGGCAATTTGAATGATTGATGTCAGCTAAATTTAACAGAAAGCCACTGCCAAAATCCCACGATTTTGACTGGCTTGCATCTGATCGCTGAAATCACAAGGTATTCCAGGCTTACATGCTCCACAAATAATATCCACCAAAGAGGCTAAGCCTGAGGTTTGTGGCTCAAGTCAAACTCTGTGCTAATGTTTGTTGCTTGTCTTGACACATCCCATGTCTTGGATACTCAAATAGCTGGAATTGTTGAAGTGTTTGCACAGTGTAGGTTAAATCTTCATTCTGCTTATTTTCAGGAGAGATAGGATAATATAGAGCTAAGTTACAAGGTTATTGCTTATTTCGTATTAAAAATCTCAAAACTGCTCCACTGAGTATCTTGAGAATCAGAACTGAGGTTTTTTTATTATTATTGTTGTTTTTATTATTGTTGCACTGTCATACTTTCTGGTCTAGTTTTGGAGCAATACTTAAAATGTCCAGAGGTATGTAGTGAGGAGGTCAGTATTTCCTCTTTAATTAGATCTGTGAGACTTTCAAAATACTAATATGCTAAGCTTTCCTTTTCTTCTTCAGGCAAAAAATGGCATACAGGATATGAAATGCTGTTCACTTGAACCTGACTGGATATATTTCCATCCAGATATGTCAGGTAGAATAATCCACGTGGGACCAAATTTGATAAAGTATGAGCCTTTTCTTCTCAAATCTTTAATTCATTAGAGAAGTTGTGTAACTGCATAAATTCAGTAGTCTGACAATTTGCAGGCCCAAACACTCCTCAGACTATAGAAACTGTAAAATATATTAACTTGTCAGAATCAAAAGTTCTTCTAGAAACATCTGCAGATTTCTGTGATGAATGTGGGTACCAGAGGTTGTAGTTTAAATTTTGATATGAAAAATTCTCAAGGACCACTGTGTCAAAATTTCACTGATAAATTACAAAAATAATTAATTTCCATTTTATTTATTTACAATGCTTTAATGTAGTAGATTTAAAAAATCATATAGAAATGTTGTAGTAAGCACATTAGAATATATTACTTACTTTGTAATTTGTTTCTTTTGTAGAGTCTTAAAGCTTAAGGAAGTTAAAAATCATGCAGACCAAATGGAGATTGCAGAAGATTTTACGATTGTAGCCAACAGAGAAAACTGTGTGAGTTTAGTGTCTGAGATCACAATGTGTGATTTTGGGCTATAAACAGGGAGTTTGCATATTTGAGTAATCACTGTTTTATGGGCTTTATCCAAGGTTTATTGAAAGACATTTTCTGTCTTCATTGGACTTTTAAGCAGTATGAAAAGAATTTAACAGTAACACTTTCAGGACAGATTTCTGAAACCTCCAGTCTTTTCTTTAGTTTTCAGCATTCTTTAATGTGTGCAGTGTAACCATGTATCATGGACTTAAAACATATTTAAAAGATGGTGACAGATTTCCTTCAAATGAAGGTGCCACCAAGCAATAATTGTGCATCTCTGGTGCTCAGGTAAGTTGATCTTACAAATGCTAGGAATGTCTCAAGTCTCTCATACCTTAGGGGTAAGTTTGCATAAGACAGCAAAGACACTGCATTGCTTTCAAAAGTCCATTCCTTTTCCTGGCCATGCACACTGTCATTCTCTTGTGACAAGTCTGGCATTCATCTAACCCTTGGTGAGCCAAATCAGTGCACTGAAATAACAGAATAATAACCTGGCAGAAAAGGTGAGTGCTTTCTGCTTGCATGTTTTGCTGAACTGGAACAGAACAGGACTGACTCATCAGTAGGTCAGAAGAGTGCAGAAAGGTACAATCAAGTGTGAGAAGATGATTTAAAACTACTGGTAGAACTGAGCTCTTAAATCACCTCAGTTGTTTTATGAAGTCTTTTGTGATAAAGAGTCAAAGACAATCTAATGTCAAAAAGGTTAAAGAGCACCTAGAAAAAATTCTAGGTAGTGCCTGGAACTGTCATTTTGATTCAGCAGACAAGGTTATGTCTTAGCTAAAATTAAGTTTTTAGGGTTTGAATACTGTAAAATGTCTGCAAATCTGTGATGCTAATTTTCAAGCTTTTGCAGGAAAAAAGGTTTGTGTATTAAAAATCTACACAAACTCAAGAACAAACTTGCATTGAATTCAAAAGTTGCCATACTGCTTTTTGAAAGTCGTGTAGGTCTCTTCTGTTACAGTAAGAACAAAGAAATATGAGTTCTAATCCTGCCTTTGCTGTGCTTATTCCTTTTGACTTCTATTAAGACACTGATGACCTGTTTTTTAATATTTCTGGTGTTCATGAAGCCCAGTGGAAGCAGCCACGGTGGTTTGAGATGCTACTTTTCCCATCTTCTGGAAGTAAAATTTAGGAAAAAAAAGGTGGTGATTTAGCAGTCTTAATTGTCATTCCAGTGTCTTGGTTCTAGTCACTTCTGTTCAAAAAATTATGGTAGCTGAGAACCTTTGCCACCTCTGTGGGACACCTCTGAATATGAGTAAACAGATCAGAAAGAAAAATATATGAAACAGATACATTATCCAGTTGATAGAAACTAAATTGCTCCGAAGTCTAGAGACACTTTTTTAATGTTTCTCCAAAGGTGAACAACAGTGTTACTGTAACAGCTTCTGGTCGGGTGGTGAAGAAGCGTTTTCCCTTGCTGGATGATGACCCAGAACAAGAGGTAACTGATGTAGTAAAAGCACTTCATGGATTGTTTTAGTGTTTACCTAGCCAGAAGCCCTTCTTGTTTCAGGTGCAGTGGTGTGTATATCCTTGAGTTCTTTTTTCCTCTTCTCTTTGTCTTCTTCCAGTTGCTTCACATCCTGTTTATCATCTTTTTTCCTTGGTTGACATTTGAGCTTTGTATTTTTTCTTTCTTTCAAGAACTGATTTTATGCCCCACGATACCATAACCACGTGACTTCAATGGCACAGAAAAGATATGTTAATGTGACAAATCATTACTCTTTTCTCCATTTAAATATCTACTTTGAATATATTTATATTTCTTATAAAGCATTTTATGAACTTGCTTTTCCTCTTCTTTTGGATCCTCCTTTTTGTATCTTTAAACTTTTAATTTTTCTCTCCCAGTTACTTTGATTGGATTGTAAAATAAGGCATTTAATACTTTTCCTTTAAGTAATTGCTTCTTGAGAATGAAAAAAACACTTGATTCTTAAAAGGTTATGAAAAAAAAAAATTAGCTGTCTATCTAGAGCTGGATCTAATTGACATAAGCACAACAGGTAAAATTCATCAGTTTCTGGCAGTAATTCCTATTCTTAATTCTGAGGAAATAGATTTTACTGTGGTAAAAATATAGCACAGTCCAGTATAATCCTTAAGAGTCTGTAGTTTATTTCTATTCACTTTTTCTTTTAACCATAATAAAAATAATTGCACACTATTTTTTCCCTCATGTTACACTTGTGATTCTAGCAAATGTTTTTACATTATGGCAGAAAAAGACTGGCATGAATTTGAAGAGTATGTCACAATGAGATAAAGGCGATTAAGACTGTGAGCTATCTTCACATTTTGGTGTCAGTTCTTTACTGACACCTAATCTATGGAGCAAGAGAGAGATCTGAACAGAACATACAGATATTCATGGAATGACTCTAATGTACCCATTCCCTCAGAACCAATGATGGTTTAAAGCTACGCTGTCTCTTAATATCTGTGCTTCAAGAGCCTAAACATATGTCTTTGGCTACTTCAGAAATACTTCTTTTCTCTATGCTACATATGAAATACATGTACTTTCACATTAGTATTTTTCAGAACATCATGTCCTTTTCTCCTGCTTAAGGAATTTTGCTGAAATACTCTGGCAGCTCATGTTGGGAAAAATGCCTGTTGGGTATTAGGCTCCCAAAGTTTTCTTTTGGATGAGAAGACTAAGAATGAGAATTTGCCAAATTCTGCTTTCACATGAAGAAAAGAGTTATGCAATTTAGATAGAGGAGAATGTGAATTTATGTTTGATTTGTAAACTTGAGGTTTTGTTTTTCCTAAGACTTTCAAAATTGTGGACTATGAAGATGAATTGGATTTATTATCCACTGTGGCAGTTACTCAGATAGGAGCTGATGGAAGAGCTCACCTTGACTTTCATTGCAATGAACATGGGATTCTACTTAAGAGTATTCCATTAAAGGAGTCCTGGGATGTGGTGAGGAAAATTCTTGTCTTTTTCTCACTGTCTCTTGCCCATAGTCATTTACATACCACTTCTGTTCTGATTTCAAGCAGATATGTAAGTAGTGTTGCAAAGGGATGAGATTTGCATAAAACAATAATTTCAACTCTAAAATTGTAAGTACTCCATCAGACAGTAGTTAATTTACCTGAAAATCTCCATTATATGAAATAGTGATTTTTTTTTTTTTCTGGTTGGTTCATTTGTTTGGGGGTGTTTTGGTTGGGGTAAGGGTTGTCCTTAATGTATTTCTGAAGTATTTATCAACTTAAATAGTCCATGGCTATATGGATTTACATCAGACTAACTTTACAACTTGTAAATAGTCTCCCTAGTTTAACTTGAAGTACTCATGCATAAAATGAAGCATGGACCTCACTGTATATTTGGGAAGATGGAATGGGCTGTTCATACAGTCCAAGTTTAGGTGAACATCCAATTTAGATGGTCTGAAATTTTCAGCACTCTTACACCTCTTTTATCATTGACTGCATAGACAACTTAAATCAGATGCTCAGAACTTAGATTCCTAAAATAGGGGAGTGAGAAACCTCTCAAAGTTTTAAAATTCTGTCCTTTATCGGGAAGAGTAATTTCTGTGTATCCACACAAAATTTCTGCCTGATCATGGAGTTCACCATTGTTAAATAATTTTTGTTCCTGGTGGAAAATGATACAGATATTATCAAGTTATGAAATACAGACTGCAATCTGAACTTTTTTTTTCTCATTTCAGACTTACAGTCATGAAGTTTACTTTGACAAAGACCTTGTATTACATATAGAACAGAAGCCTAACAGGAGATTCAGTTGTTATGTTTACCAAATGGTATGTGATACTGCAAAAGATGATGATTCTTAATGCTATTAAAAAAAACAGAAAATGTTTAATAAAAAAAAAGGAGGGAGAACTTTTGTATATATTTAAGCCATAAACACCAGCTACAGAGACTTTTGGACGCTATTCAAGGATACTGCAAAAGATGAAGATTCTTAATGCTATAAAATAAACCCAGAAAGTGTTTAGTAAAAAAATGAGGAAGAACTTTTGTATATGTTTAAGCCATAAACACCAGCTACAGAGACTTTTAGATGCTATTTAAGGACTCCATACCTAGTAGTCAACTACTGTTTTTCTGGCTGGATTTAATCTTAACATTTTGTACTACTACGTAAGGTCTTGTTTCTTTTTTTCTTTGTGATACTGTACTCTTGCCTGTAGTTCATGGCTTTTCATGTATTCACCAGTTCATCATTAATGCTAGATGCAGCATTTATTGCTTCTCTTCAGCAATAGGATTGAAATACTGGACATCAAGGGGAAGGACATGGACTTACTTATTATCTACCATCTGCTGTGGTCTGTCATATAGTTTTACCTATGCAACTCTAATGATAACTTGAGAGGCTACCTAGAACAGAGGCTAGACCGTGTTAAAGAAATAAAGTAGGTATTTATTAATAGGCCTTCAAAGAATACAGCTTGGGATGTACAGGAGTCCAGCTGTGGCTCCACCCAAGATGGACGACGGGTCACATGTTTTCACACTTTTATAAGTTTTGTTCCATTTACATACTGGGGTTAATTGTCCAATTACAGCTTCAGGTTATAAAGTCTCATCCTTTCAGATTGCTCTCCTCAGTTCACTGTTGCTTGTACTTTTTGGGCCTGAAGCTGTAGTGGTGTCCTTGGTTCTTGGGCTGGAAAATGATTTATCTAAGTAAACTGTGAGGAGAACTTGCTAACACTTTATATGAAGTTCAGAGTTATATACTAATGCAGTACAGGATCTGGAAAATAAGAAAGCTAAAACTTAAGGCATCACTAATACAAACTTAAATCAAAGTATGTAAAACTATCTAGAATAAATTTTGTATGTAGTATGAGAATTGCAGTGTTACCATTAAACCACTTAGACAAAATCCTTCTCTTGGTTTTGTGTGAGAAATAAAATCACTCAGGTTTTATGGTTGTGTATGTTTTGGTTTAAAGAGAAATATCAATAAATTATGTATTTTACTGTCTTCTTAATATATTTTTATACCCTTTTTACATATATACATATATATATATACACACACACACATATATCTATCTATCTATCTATCTCCAAGCAATTATCAGCCTGTCCCTGTTAAGGGTCAGGAATTGTTCAGTCTGAGCCAAAGCTCCCAGCTCCTCACCCTTATTACTGTGTGCAGCCTATCTAAGCAGTGGAGTTCTGTGTGGTATATTCAGAATCTGCAGAACGAAAGCTTTCATTTTAAATTAAAAAATACGCACAACAACAAAACACAGGCTCTAGACTTCATGGCGATAAAGATGGGCTCAGGAGCTTAGCTCATCAAAAGAGAACTCACTAGCACCACTGACATAAGCATGGTAACTCTAAATGCAAATATTTATTTTTGCTCCAGGCTTTATTAATTAAATCAGATCATTCTAGAAGATGCAATAGAGAAGAGCTCTACAAAAATTATTAAAAGTTTCTATTGTGAGTTTTTAAAGAAAATGTAATACAAAAGAAAAAGTGAATTTAAATTGTGGAAAGAAAAAACAATACAAAAAGGACATTTAAAAAGATAATGAAGCAACAGTAAAGGAGAGCAGCAACACCCAACTTTCGTAAGTTTTCACTCTGGGTCCAGGAAAGAACACCTGTCCATTACCTGCTCTTTTATAAGTATGTGAGTAATATATGAAGGAGAAACTAACATGAAGCTGTACTCTTAGGGCAGAAGACCCAACTTTTAAGCAGATACTTAAATTTTATGCTCACTGCTGTTTGGATTTTGAAGCAGTTCCTCCCTGAGAAAGACACTGAAACTTCATAATTTATTAAACAGTGCAAGTACTGTTCACGAAGACAAGCTGTAGCTTTCAGAAGTTTGCTATCTGTCCTAGTGGCTAATTTTTAAGCTATGACAGACTTACCAAGTGATAGTGTGCTAAATCTATAAATGTACATCGGGGGTTTTTGTTTGCTTGCTTGTTTGTTTTTAATGCAGCAATTTGTAATGACCAAAAGCAGCCCAGACTTTGATGAAGACTGGGTCTTGTGTAAGAAGTCCTATCGCTCCAAATGCACACTGTGTTGCTACACTACAGATAATGGCAGATGTTCCATCCTGGCAGGTCCCACAGAGACATTTTCATTCAGAAACAGAAGAGATTTCCATTTCCTTTAAAACACCTTGAAAGCTATTTAGGAATAGAGAATCCCAGACAACTGCCCCTGAACACTTCTTAGTGTCTTGGTACCCTACTTGCAGTCTGGAACACAATAAAGAAGCACAATCACTAAATGCTTATGGCTTGTGCGTTTCAAGCTGAGTTGCCTTCTGTACCTATGCAGAAACCCAGAAAATTCCAAAAATAAACTTGTGTTTAAAGGGGAGGAAAGACAGAAGACAGACAGGAAAATTATTCTGTTAATTGTGTTCCATAATTGGGTGTTCTGTATTTGGACTCATACATTGGCAATTGTCCCTATTATCTTCTGTATCTGCAGTTAGTCTCAAGTTAGGCTGTTGCCTGCCTCTAACATGCAATTAGCAGCATGGTTGCACACACTTCCATGCTCTGGGGCAATGGAAATCTAGGAAACTCCTGAATGTTGACACTACACTCTTCTTATTTTAGCCCTTTGTAATACTGCTGGCTCTTGTTTGTACTGCCTGAAAGCTGGCTTGATTTTATGGCTGTCTTAGGATTCTTTTGTTTTGTGGACCAAAGCAACATACTCGCAGCATTTCTATTTCAACAAAATCACTTTTTATTTTCCATGGTTGGCTCAGGACAGAGAAACAAAAATGGGATTCAAAAAGGGCTAGCCCTTTATTTGTATTTGATAAATATAGCTGTTTAGAGACCCAGGTGGAATTTCTCAGCCTAGAAACTTAAAAAATATGAAGGGCTGACTTCTCTTGTTAAGATCTGCTTTGAGCATAAAAAGAGTGCACATCCTGCCTTTCTCTTGTCATTTGAGTACATACTCACTGGCAAGGCTGGTGAGTGAGTGGCAGGGAAGAAAATAAGAAAGCATGAGCCAAATAATAACTGAAAGCAGTAAAACTTTATAATCCTGCTTTGACAATTCCAACTATTGTCCCACAGTTCCACAACTTCAAAAAGCTTCTATGAAATAATTATTAGGAAAATATCCTACAACTCACAGAAGCAAAATGTTAATAGATTGAAGATAAATAAAGAGTTTCATTGCACAGGTAACAATGACTGGCCTATGACCAGTACAACATTTTGGACAAAAGGTGCCTTATTTTATCTCAGCAAAAGCTCTTTCCAGGGTGGAGAATAAGTAAAAATCATTTACTGGAAGAGTCTTGTTCCATAGTCACAATTTGAAATTTGAAAAGACAAACTAGTGATGTTGTCATTAGCAAAGGTCAAATGGTTCTGTTGCTTAGGCATGGAACTCAGTACCAAAAAGAGGAAAAGGATCATTGTGGTTTGTTTGTGTCATTAAAACACTAATTACTTGAACTCCTTTGTCTATATTGCTTCTGGCAAGATAACTTCCACAGAGGTATTTCTAAAGCTTCCACAAGTCAGTTAAATTAGCTGCCAGAACAAAGCTGACTGGACAAGCTCAGCACGTTTGTTTGTTTACAAAATGAACAGCCATCAGGTTTCTGAAAAACTCATCCAAATGCTTTAAGGGATATGGTAACTTGTCTGGAATATCCAGGTCTAAGGCTTAGATCTTAAATGACTTGTCCAGCATGGAAAAAGAGATAAAGTTGTAGCTGGTAAAAGAGACTGTACTCTTACTCTAAGTACTGCTCTGACAAGTCAGTTATTGGTCACTTGAAACTAGAAATATTTCCTGTATTAAGAAAGTTACAGCAGAAGCACAAAATAATGGTCTATGGTGATAAGGTGTGTTGTTTAGATAGGCATTTATGTACACTTATGTCTAGGCTGCTACTCTCAAAATGTATGAATGGTATAGCAATGATGGCAGCAGCTGCCAAGCACCACACATGTAATACTGGCAGGAATCCATTGTTACCTCTTCAGAATAATCTGTGAATCTTTGTCTGCTTCATCACTCTTACTTTGTCTGCCTACTTTGAAGTTGTTCTGGGTCTGAAGTCACAGTTGTTCTACATCTGACAATGCAGCCCAAAGAAAGAAGTGCATGTTAGATCATGTCCCAACAGAACTGCTAAGAGGAAATACACACTGATGGAATTAGTAATTTACTGGGAAAATATCATTCTCTCTAGGACACAGAAGCTCTGGAAAAGAATAGAGATTATGAACTGCTGTAGAACCTATTCACAGTAATGGTTAACAAAAGCAGGTGTTCATTGATCCAAGAGACTTGAAAGCCCCATACAGGACACTCACTTTTTATGCCAGTGGGGAGGTATTTTCCAAACAGATTATGATGTGCGTCATTCAGCCCTCAGCAGTCAACTGTATCGTGTTGAGTTCCCTCCCCCAAGTAAACATGAAATCCACTTGGACATTGTAGCTGTGCTAAGGATTGCTTGTGATTCTCTACCAATCTGATATTTGCACCAGGTGGGCAAGAAGAGGTGGAAGAACAGGAAATGCAGAGAAATACAGGCCAGAGTTGCTAATGGTGCTGCCTGAAATCTCTTCTGCATTACAGATGTTCAATAAAGAACATTTCACTTTGTCTAAAAATTTATTTTGCACTTTGTTCTGGTTTGGTTTATTTAACAATCTCTAAGCTTTAGAACTTCTTCAATTCTACTTTAAAAACAAATTATTCATCATTACTTGGTAAAATAGGCTTCAATTCAGTTCAATAGAATTTTGTTGCTGCTCTTGTTATTTGCTTCCTTAACAGGGTAAACCAGTTTGAGCCACAGGAATTCATTAAAGTCTTCTGAGAGATACAGTTTTAGCTTAAGTAAAATCCACTTGAGTAGAAGATTCCTAAATGGGACTATTGGAATACTGGATGTAATCAAAGCTTGTTGAAATCAGTGGGAACTGGAAGCATTTTGCAATTGGGAGATTTAGGTTCCAAGGAGGGAAATTAAAATAAACCTTTATGTCAGTTTTTAGGCTTTACAGAGCCAAAAGTATTTTTTTCCTAACCATAATATTGAGATGACCTGTGTGCCTCATAGGATAATGACAATCTAGCACCCTTGCAAGATTTTGCATGAGTGCATTCATCAGAAGATTTAAGGCTTAGATCTTCTCTTAGATGCTGTGACTTGTGAAATTTAACAATACAAGTGTTCTACTTACCATTGTGAGTAGAATGAGCAACCAGTTAAATCCTGAGGGCTCGTCACACCAAACCCATGCAAACTAAAGCTAAGTATCTTTATACAAGTGCTGCTCAAGTCAAACTTTTCTTTTAAATGTCAGCGTCTATTTTTAGGAGATTAAAGATAATAATGAAGAAATGCATTTGCATCTGCCTCCAATGTGGCTTGGTCTTCAAGTCTCTATATAGATATTTCCAACACTTTAGTAAGTACAGTGTTTGAATTGGCAATATTCTACTGAAACTATTTTAAGTTTCATAAAACTGTTTCCTTTCATTTTCTAGACCTCAGTTTAAGTGTGAGATACCAGAGAGCTCAAATGCTAGCCAGAGTAAATAGTATTTTTTCTCTCAATCAGTTAATGAACTTCTATTTCATATGTAGTTCAATACCATATATATTTTAAAAGTAAGCTAATCAAATACCAGAAAATTAGTGTTGAATATATATTTGGGCATATCCTTCTACTAATTTGACAGGCTTCAGAGCTAACTGAATGTTCTACACCAAAACAAAAAGTAACCAGTGACTAATGATTTGACCAAACTGGTCTAATTGTCTCTTTTGCAATTCCGTTTTCCTCTCTTAACTTTCCTGCAATGGGCCTTTCCATACCTATTGGAATTGTCTAAGTTTTATGCATTCCTTTTCTTTGCTAGTGAACATTTGATATATTTGTGCTATCCAACAGAACAATGTCCGCATCCTCCTGCAAACTTAGGCCAGACTCCGCATATGAAACTGGTTAGTATCTGTTCTATATTTGCAGCACTCAATTAATACAGTGAGAAGGGGGTGATCATGACGGCAAGACTGCGCTCCAGGTAAGTACATCAGTGTCTTTAAGTGCGCTCCTCCTCTGCGTTTTCTGTATTGCTGTCTCTTCCTCGTAACAGCGCTCCTGCTTTATCTCTAAGTGTTTGTGACTGTGGTGGCTTATCTTTATGGCGGGTCTGTGAACTCCCCAACCTCCACAACAGCCTCTCGGCACAAGACCCGTGACCACCAGTCCTTGGCTGCCGTGGGGAGCGCAGTCGGGCTGCCACCCTGGCAGGGGACAGGCTAACACAGAAAATTCTTTTCCAAGGCGGAGTTCTGAATACGACGGGGACGCTCGGAGAGGGCAGGGTGGAGGGGGCGCGGAGGAGCGCAGAGTGCCGCCCTGCTCCTGCTCCCGCCCCTGCTGCGTCCGTCCCATCCCGTCCTGCCCCGTCCCGTCCCGTCCCCGCCGGGCCCGAGCCCGCACACGAGCCCGACCCCGCCCGGCCGCCGGTTCTCCCCTCCTTCGCGGCGCTCGCTGCCCCGCACGGGGCTCGAAAGATGGAGGACTACGGGCGATTCTTGGCGCTGCTGGCCTCTACGCTGCTGGTCGGCTTCTTGTCGGTCATCCTCTCCCTCGTCTGGGTCTTCCACTACCGCGAGGGGCTGAGCTGGGACGGCAGCCCGGGGGAATTCAACTGGCACCCCGTCCTCATCATCACGGGCTTCGTCTTCATCCAGGGCATCGGTGCGTCGGGGGCCGGGCCGGCGCGGAGCTGCGGGGGAGCCGGGCCTGCCTGGGGCCGGGGCCGGGGCCGGGGCCGGGGCCGCGGGGCGCGGGAGGCTCCGGGCGGAGCCGCTGGGGCGGCCCCGGCTGGTAGCGGGTGACAGCGGGAGCGCCGCAGTCCGTCCGCAGTTTAGGGAAGCCAGCACTCCCGCAGAAGGCACAAAGAGCCCCTTGTAATAAGCCAAAATTGCTACATACGGGGTTTGTTTTGTTTTGGTTTTTTTTTCTGCAAGCACTTGTTTATCCTGGCCCGGGGATTGCCGTGCACTTCGAGTAATGCTTGCGAGGTGTGTTTTTCCTAGGCAGCTGGAATTTATGCAAGTTGAAAATCGAAATGCCAGAAATGCTGCCCTAGGAAAGTTTCTCTTTTGGCACTCATCCATGTCCCAAGAAGAGAAAGGAAAGTTCAGTACCACAGAAGCTTGATCCAGGAGCAGGGTTTTTACCAGAGAAAATGTAGCATCACGAGGACTATTAAAATGTAGAAAATTCTCCAGGCTAGACTTAGGATGAATTGTTTTGTAAAGTATATCTCTTAAATTAATCATTGATTCTGTTGCTTAAATATCATATAATTATTAAGATACAGGGTCGCACTTTTTCCCCCCAGTTTCTCTAAGAGTGTACGAACTTTGGATTTCATGGAGTTCAGTCGTGGACTAACATTTTCCCATTACACTTCCAACCAGTCAAAAGGCTCGAAGATGCTGAAGGCCACCTAGCGTTGGCTATGAAGAGAATGTTGTAATTTGAACATACGCTGTAAATTTTTGGTTTTTAGTGGGAGTGGGGCTGTTCGCAACCTTCGTGTGGCTTCAAGCTGCAAACTACTATTGAGCAATAAACCATATTTTGAAGCTGTTTTACACAATATTGCTCAATAGGAAGTGTAATTTCAGGCTATAAATAAGCAGTGAAAACCACCTGCTGACTTCACTAAGATTTGTACTACTGAATGTGCTCAACCTATTTTTTTATATAAGCATAGAACTTTTGAAGAAAATAGGGAGAGGCTTTCTGCAGCTTTTTCCTACGTATTTGCTACTTTTTTCTCTCTGAAGATCAGTTTTTTCTCTGTGTCACAGAGAAAGAGGGTTGCCCCAAGCCCTGTATAAGTGAGGATATATGTAAAGTAAGTGGAAGTTTAGCATAGCTAAGAAACGACATGCATACAAGGAATTCACTAATAATACAGCATAATTTAGGGAGGAAGTCCTATTACATAATAGGAAAAGCAAACCTGGAGACTGAAGGGGTGTTGTAGTAAATCAGGTGAAATATCAACAGTCTGCCACTGAATTCAAAGCAATTTGGATGAGAGTGGGAAATCAGATACCTCTTTGAATACATACAAGAAAAAGAAGTCTTTAAGTAGTTGAGAGTAGAAAGGTGTAGCTAAAATAAACTTGAGTAAATTTGAGTAGAGAATTTTAAATAATAACTAAACCAATTTTTCCTTGGGTTTATTACTCTATACAAAGGATGGAAATCTTGTATTGTTGGTCAGTAACTCTAGAATTTTGCCCTGTACATTTGTAAAAGGACAGATGTCCCATATAAAAATATTGCAAGATAACTCTGCCCTGTGTGATGTGCTTTAAAATCATAGTTCAAAACAGGAGTAAGAGCTGAGTCACAAAGCTCAGTCCAGGGTGCCTAGGCTGTCAAATTTCCTAACAGTAGTAGAGATATTCTGCCTTGAGAAAGCTTTTCACAAGGCTGCTTTAACATGTCACCACCAAACATTCTAATTGTGTATGTGCTTTTAACCTAGGCTGTTTTAATTTTAATGTGAAATTACACATCACTTCTGAGTAAATTTTTAAGAGCTTGTACTCACTGAAAGGTGAATTCCTTCTCTCCCCTTTGTTTCCCAGATTGTCTTTCCTCCTGTACATCTGAAAAGCTATGAGAAAGGCAGGGAGAAGTGGTGATGGGGAAATAAAACTTTTATTTCTTGGAGAACACTTGCAAGAAGCAGCTCTAGGTTAAGTTATTCTTATGGACCATCTGGAGTCAGATCAATGGATATTATGGTTTGGTTCAGACTGGACAAAACATTGTCTACTAGAGTTATTAATTCAAATATAGGCAAAACTTCCCTACATTCATCTAAGAGTGGTGGAAGACCTGTATTTGTTAAATGCTTTTGTTCCTGAAGTCAGATTATGATTCTCTTATGCTGAAGAGCATTTTCCCATTCAAAGTAGTCTTACTGATATCAATGTAATAGACAGTCATATAAGTATCTGTGCAATTAGAGAACAACATTATCCAAAGTTGGCAAAGAGAATAAATATAAAATAATCCCATATACTTTCTCAACATAAGAATCAGGCTGTATCATTCCAATCTACCTAGTAGCAGAAAAATCACAATCCTATGCCAAATCCCTGTTAGATCAATTTAATGACTGAGGAAAAAATGACACCAAGTTATTTACTGTTTTGTTTTGTTGGGTTTTTTTTTTAGTATTTTATATTGAGGGAAAAAATCCCTTAAAAGCTGCATTTAAGCCTCAGTTGTATTTTCAGAGTATGCTATGCTATGCATATGAGGAAAAGCTTTTGAATAGACTTTTTAAAAGACTTACGGTTGGATTTTGCTGAAATTTACAATGTAACTATGTGAATTATGCATAATTATTAATATCTGAAAGAAATTATCCTATAAGGCCTAAAATCTTGATTCTCTTCTTTTTTCAGCTATTATTGTGTACAGATTGCCCTGGACCTGGAAGTGCAGCAAACTCCTAATGAAGTTCATACATGCTGGATTAAATACCATAGCTATGGTTCTTGCAATTGTTTCTATGGTAGCCGTGTTTGATTTCCACAATGCCAAGAACATTCCTAACATGTACAGTCTGCACAGCTGGATTGGGCTAACTGCTGTTATATTTTATTCTCTCCAGGTCAGAATCCAACTGTATTTATAAACAGGTTGTAAATTTGAATAATGTTTTGAGTAATTCAGGCACAATAGGCTCTTGCTAGTAGTACATTGTGACTTCTGGGATAGCCATTTTACACTCTGATTTGCCAAATCATCATCTAAATGTACTAATAGTGGATCAATGAGTTTGAAGAAAAATGCACTCTTAAGCATATTTTGCTTATTTGCTGGCATAACAGCCATTAACTTACAATACAGTTACACAGTAGTGTGTTTCTAAACCTTATTAACTCCTGAACTTACAGCAAGTTATTTGGTTTGTTGGCAGAATATTTAAATACAGTTAGAGCATTTATTAAGGAAGTTTCAAATGAAGTAACAGCTTTTCTATTTTTTTTTTCTAGCTATCATAAATTTAAGTAGTCACTTCTTGACCTCAAGACTTTTGTTAATCAGCAGAACAAGTGCATCAGGGAGCAGTAGAGATGTAAAGGATCTGACATCTGAATGAGCTACCACTGCCTAACCAGTTTTCCTGAATCAACAGAACTTTGACAGATGTTCGTGGGCACGCTTTTAACTGCTCCTCTTGGCAGAGAATTAGCATTATTGTAATGTAAAAAGAGCTAACTTAGTGAATTTTGCATTTGGCAAAGAAGAGCAACCATGCCCTGAAATTTACAGAACACATACAGATGCTTCTGCAAATACATTCCGAACTCCCTATATTGTGCTATTACACTACGGAAATTTATTTTGTTCCTTCAAATTTTTTTTTTCCCAAAACACTAAAAAGAAAAAAATTATCTATGATCGAGCACAGAAAAGCCTCAGCTAAGGGATTCCAGTTCTGGACTTTATCCTTCACTGCTCAGGTCAAGAGGTACAGGAAAGAGTGTTGAAATCGTTTTTTTAACATTTAGAAGAAAAAAGAAAGCACATTGCAGTGTTGTTGAGTATAATCTCTAGAGTGGAACAAATTAACAAGAACGACTATGAATGAGTAAGACAGAACAATGTTAAAATTAAGTTTGTCCTAATAATGCAGCTATTTCAAGGAAGTCTGTGCTGCCACTACTCTGAGTATCAGTATTTTTTCCTAATAGTTAAATGAAAAATTGTGACTAAAATCTTAGTTCTACTTTTCATTTTGCTACTATAAACATGATCAATGGCTCTTAATGCCTTGCTTGTCACATCAAAAGACCCTTGGTGTCCTCCAATCTGGGATGTAAGTCTCCAGTCAGAGACTGATGTTTGTTAAGTGACTGAGCTTTATAAAAAATAGGCATAAAGTAGTATCTTTGTTAACAGAGAAGTCACTGGGCACTTAGCAGAAGGGGCATGCCAGTCATATGCTCACATAATACTCTGCCTGCAATATTGTAACTATATTGTAATTAAGCCAAATATAGGTTAATACAGTATAGCACACTGACATAAATTTAAGAATAGGGCAAAAATATAAAATGAGACTGTCTCCTGGAAAATAATGTCTCTGGAAAGTACTCAAAAATGACATGAAGCTCTAAATGAGTTCTCACAATGCTGTGACAACGAGAAAAAGATGGCATTAGTGAAACTAATATGAAATATTAAGGATTTTTAAAATATAAAATAATGATCAGAAAACTAAAAAGCAACAAACCCAAAGAAATTCTGGAAGTAATTTGAGAGCTGGAAAAGCTATCTTCCAGTGCAAGACTTAAAAAACTCCAGCTGTTTATCAGAGCTAAGATTAAGAGATTATTTGATTATGATGTACTAAAAAGCTTCCCAGGGAGAAAATACCAGGCTCTCTAATCTATTATGGAAAGTTAAAACAAGGACTAAGACTGAGTTAAAGCAGGATGAAATACAAATTCATGCACTGTGTCTAATTTAGCAGCAGGGGTGAGTAATGGTAGAACAAACTGAAGAAGGAATGCAATCTCAGTATGATTGGGCAAGCCTGTGGATGCAAGCATAGGACATTATGGGTTACTTTCCATCACAAAATTAATGCTAATAGGAGGACTAAGGTCCCTTGAATAACTGATGCCACCCATGCATGTCTTCACTCTGTAAAAGCCATGTGATCAATATATTGAGAGACCATTCTCCTTCTAAATATAGGCACTTATGTTTAACTGAAATTCTAACAAGATAAAATTATTTAATCCACTCAAGTCAGAAGGTTAGACTGTCTTCTGATATTCCTTTATGTGCAAATCTGCACCAGTAGCAGAGAACAGGACTCGATGAGACTGTAAAAAGTGTGGCTCTTCACACCTTTACTATCTTAGTGAATTAGTGACACTGAAAACTTGTGCTTCCAGTACTTAGTTTGGTTGGAGTATTAGCACTATCAGTATGTTTGGACACTGCTATTAGGTAGGATGATTTATAAAATATTTTAATGCCTGCTTCCCAAGTGCTAGTCCAGAATTTTGCTTTGGTTTTGACAGGAAACACATTCAGAAGTAGAAATGCCAATTCTTTTAAATTTTTTAACCTTAAGATATCTCAGAATGGAATTTTTATGATTATTCTTCTTGAGAAGTACAGCTGGTTTTCCATCTAGCCTCAATCATGATTCTGTTTTGGTTTTAGCTTTTCTTGGGTTTTGCTGTCTTTCTGCTCCCACTTGCTCCAGTTCACCTCCGCGTAGCTCTCATGCCAATACATGTTTATTCGGGTCTTACCATCTTTGCAACAGTGATTGCAACAGCTCTCATGGGAATCACAGAAAAGCTTATATTTGCATTGTAAGTATTTGTTTCCACTTGTTTATTAAGGTTATTCATTGCAAATACAACTTCCATTTGCCCAGAATAATAATCATCCAATATTGGGACACTATTTTGTTTTGTTTGTATTAAAAAGACCTACCTAGCAGGACACTGCTGTTTTTAGACCAGGATTATCTTTAATACAATCATTTCTGACCTCTTCTTTCTTTTTCCCCTCTCAAAGGAAAAATCCTGCATACAGTGCATCCCCACCAGAAGCAACTTTGGTCAACTGTCTTGGTCTTTTGCTTGTCATATTTGGTTCACTTATTTTGTGGATGGCAAGCAGGCCCCACTGGAAGCGGCCCCCAGCAGAGAATGCTAAAATTCTGAGGCCCATTGGAGCAACTCCTGAAGGCACAGAAGTAGAATCCACAATGACAAACAGCAGTAATGCAGATAAATCTGATCTGAGGGGCAATACTGAAGCAGCCAGAAAACAAAACATCAAATTTGATGAAGCAGGACAAAGATCAACTATGTAAAGAAAATACACTGAAAAAAAGTATTATTATATCTCCAAATTCCCTCTGGTGAGGGTCCTTCTAATGTAGTTACATTCATATGTAAGTAGGTTGGGGGTTCATTTTTAGTATGGCTTGTTGAAAGATACTCAAGTTTTCTGCATATGGATTTAAATTCCTGTAAGTCCCAAACCTATTTTATTGGTCCATTATTAGTCCATGCCTTGTTTAAAAAAAAAACGAGCATGAATGACATCACATCATGGGAAAATCACATAGTTGGAAACTGTCTTCCTTATCACTTTTTAATTTAATGCATATATCTCTTATAGTCATGAAAAGTTTAACAAGATTGAGACTAAATTTTGAGTGATTGTACAGGTTGAAATATATTAATTAAATACACCAGACAGAAAATTTAGTTTGTCACACATAAATTTTCTGGTAATATTCACTTTTTTAAAGTTCTGATTTCTCTAGCTGATTAACCCCCCATCAGCTGCTATGTTCTAAGGGATTTGAGGTCATTCTGCACTTTATGAGTTACTTCATAAAAATGTTTATTCTAAAATTTTTAATTAGAAAAAAGAAAGTAAAAGTTTGTTTAATATCTTTATAAAATGTTACATTTCCTTTAGAAACTTCTGGGGAGTTTTGGTCTTGTTTTTTTAAAATCAGAATGTATCTGTTGACTTTCTAACAAATTCTACCAAATACATTGTATACAGACTATATTTGGCTTTGAATCACGTGCAATTATTACTGAAATCTAAGGAAATTTTAAGACATCCAAATGCATAATTTATCTTATTTGAAAAGCTATAGAAACACACTAAGAAAAATGTATCACTTAAACTAAGACTTCCTTTTATCCCAGAAGGCAGCAATTTAGCATCTTTATTTGATTGCACAGTTCTGTTAATTTATGGTACTAGACTAGATATTAGGAGGTTAGAAAGCAGAAAAATCTGCTATCAGTCTCACAGAAAAAAATTATGTACAAGTAAGAAATGCTTTCTCCAAGACACAGGTGAGCTTTGCTGTTTTAATAAAATGCTACCTGTTGACTGAAAGCCAGTTTGGGTATCTCCATACTGACATCAAAAGCATTATTATCATAGGCATGAAGACATGCTTTAGTCTATATGCAATCTATACAAACTTTATGACTTTTTAATTTGAAATTACAGTTTTAAATAATGCAATTTTCTCTAAATAATCAAGCATCCATACTGGCACTTTACTTTTATAGCTCTTTCTAGCAATTGAAGTATTAATGTATTATGCTCATTCATTAATTTCACAGATACAAACAATAGTTACACTTTTACTACGACAGAAGAATAATTATAGTATATTATTTGGACTGCACAAGTCCAAAATAATGAACCTTTCAATTATCTCTTGTAAAAGCTGCAGAGCCCACTAGAAATATGAATTTACCACTGTTCATGTTGGAATATCGATAGTTTCAGTCAGTATATAATTTCCTACTTTTAAAATACTACGTAAGTTTTTATCTACTTCAGCTTTTAAAAACCTTTTACTACATTACCCTTCAACAAGTGAGCCAGTTTTGTAGTTCACTGTGTGCTAGTACAAAGTATTTTGGACATGAGTTATTTTGGGTCTTCTCTGACAAGAAGCACCACAGCTCCTGTTATTTGATTTGTAATAATATTTAATTATTTGGTGAATGTAGTACAGGAAGCTAGCATAATAAAATATTTTTAAAACTTTTCTGCTATACCATTTGGTACTCAAGGACTTCATCCAAGAGTTCTATATCTTCCCTTATAGGTTTGTGACCAACCTCACACTGGTGTATTTTTCCACTGTAGAAAATACCTGCTTTTAATGTACAATTCAGATATGACAGAAGGAACACTAACCTAAACCACTAAACTATTGTGTGAGCACTCCTCCAGTCCCACTGTGTGCAATGAATCAAACAGTGAAGCATGACTGGGGAAGTGAATAAATGAGCTCACTTGCAGTAATTTGCTATGCAGCTTTCTATACTGCACTCACACAGGCAACAACATTTTAAATTGTTATGTACTGGCTTGTTACCATGTGTCATCCACCTGTGAAAATGAGCTCACTCAATCCTTGTATAGTACTAGGTCACGTAATAAAATCACATGTTTGTATGGAAAGTAGTCAGTTGCCTAGGGATTGTTCTGGAAGAAACTAACTGTACAGCGTACTGGAAAAAACACAAAATCTATGACTTCTTTTGTTACAGCACGGAGTTGAATGTATTGAAATGAACAGCTTTTAGGTGATTGGTTCTATATGCTGTTAGAGTTAAGCTGTAATAACCAGTTTGCTTTCTGGTTTCCATTGTATTCTATGTACTGTCCAAGGGGAATGATACTTGAAAAAAGAATGGTGGCATTTACTTCTCTATTCTCATGAAGAGCAAGGTACAAGTAACACCAAGGTTGTGGGTTCAAACCCCATCTGGGCCTTTTGCTTGAGGGTTGGACTCAATCCTTCTGGGTCCCTTCTAATCCCTGTGATTATGTGATATAAAACTAACTGAAAATCAAGGATTAGCAACCTTTTGAGGGGAGCCTCCCAGAACATAATTTTGGTTTTCAGTTGAGAGGGTAAACATGATAGCAGAAACTCAGCAGAAGCTTAAAGATTCCATTTGGGGAATTAAGAATCAGTGATATCTCATGTGCATGAACTGTGGGGCTCTGGCTGCTGATCTTTGGAAGGTCCCCATGAGATGCAGTAGATGTAAGCTCCTAAACCTTGATCAACCTTGGTGTGTGCAATTTAAAACAGACAAAACATAGGATAGACATTTGGCTTACTTCTAAACTGATTAAAAAGTATCTCTAAGCATCTTTTCAAAAAGATAAGATTAGTTCAATGCTAAATAAAAATACATAGGTGTTTGGAGAGTAATAGTCCTAAAGCTACTCCTCAGAGTGGCCTTCCATTAACTTTCCTTTTATGCAAATTTTCTTACCTGTATTTATGAGTAACATAAATACAGTAGCAACATAGGAAGTGAAGAAAATGTATTTTCAAAGATACAAATGGAAGGTAGAACTCTAATTTTTTCATCAAGATTTTTCTGCATGTTTGGAAATCATCTACATGATTGTTTTTACAGGAACATGATTGCAGAGCTTACATTCCAGGTTTGGATTCCAATAAAAGCAGGAAGTTACAAAACCTAACATTGAAAGTACTATCTTTTTAAGATGCCTGGAAAAATATGTACTCTATTTTGTCATGCAGTACTATGGACAGAAGTAGAAGAGTGTTTTTTCCAACATTAATGAAACTGAGAAATGATGGTACAAATTAGATTCTAAAATTGAATGTAATTACATCTGTACTTCTTCCTGCATGTTACCAAGAATATTGCATATGATAATGTAAATATGGATTACTTGTTTACATGGACATTTTATTAGTGACTAAGAGATATTGCCAAATATTTTCTATTTCAAAAGTCTCTTTCTTTTGCTTTTGTTTCAGAAAACTCCTTCCTCTGTTTTTAACTGTTCACAAGAACTTAAAAAATTATTTTATCATCCAAAGTACTTCTTTGTAGATGAGAGAAAATATTTAATTACAACGCCTTGTTTTTCTTATTTTTTTATATATTAATAAAAATTATTTTTGAGCTTGTGATACTACCGAGTACAGATTTTTATTATGGTACTAAAATATAACTTTCTAAATTTGGATAATGATCAAATTACTCCTAAATTACATTTTGAAAACAGGAGGAGAGTTGTATGAAGATTCTTAAATATGCCTTAATTTAAACTATTTAAGATGATCTTTATGATTAAATTTACGTACTTTGTAAATATATACATATGTACTTTAGGAATATAATCAGTATATAAAGGAAAGTGAAAGAATTCATTGTATAAGCAATTCATATTTCACCTTCTGTTTGTAACAGAAACTCCTCATAGCAGTTGATAGAGGGAGGAAAAAACCAAACCAAAACTATCCTGTCATGAGAATACGATAGCAAATATGGGAAGATCACGAATTCTGATATATAATGGTATCATAATGCATGGTAACATTGAAATATCCTCAGATAAGTAACAGGCAGACTAAGAACAGACTCCATGGAATCTTCTGACCCAATTCAAGTTACTCATAAGTAGGTTAATGATCATAAAATACTATAAAAGTAAAATCACCTATATGAATGTATCAGTAACAGCTAAGAATTAAGGTGTTCTTGAGTTTAGTAAGTTTAATTGGAAATTCTCCTGAAAGTGAACAGCATAAATTGGTTATTTGTGAATACCATATAGCTGCTGGCTAAAATTTTCCATTTTCATCATAATGGAATAATAAAAAAAACTATTACAAACATCAATGTAGCAGAAAACCTGTTGCATTCAAACCTGACAATTCTTGATAACTTCCCTTAAATGTTGCCTGTAGGCTGGATGTGTTGGGGAAAATTCTGGCAAAATACTCCATGCTTTTGAAATATGTTGATTATTAAAAAAAAATCACTGAAAGCTAAATTGTATTCAAAATTGAAAGAAAGGACTCAAATTTTGGCAGGAGGACTACATTTGTGTGGAAAAATGGTTTTTGTAGGTAGTTGACAGAACCCTTGTAACTTACCATACAGATATTTGTGTTGTGTTATGATATGAGCAACACTTGTGATCTCTGTAAGACTAGTGGGCTGTAATGAGGGGTAAACTATTAGTTAGGTAGAAAGTGAAGACCAGGTCAACAAAAACAGATGACAACCATTCCAGGCAATTCAGCTAAGAGAAGAGGTAATGTTGAAGCAACTGAAAGAAGTAACTGTATACAATTACAAACCAGAAATCTAAAAAAATGACAGGGCCCCAGCTAACTCTTACAGAAGAAGCAGAAACAATGGGTATAAATTTCAACAAGTTCAGTTATGTTCACTAAATGTACTCATCATGGAGCCTCAGTCAAGATTTGTTAGCATGGGGCTTGAGTTTACAGCTGAGTCCATGGCCACGTACACTGACTGCTCATTGGCTCTCAAATTCCATATTTTGCTGGATACCACATCATACTATAGTTACAAGTACAGCTGTAAGAAAATGGAGAAAAGTTTTGAAAATGTTTACAATTTGTAGGTCAAATTTCACAAGAATTTCATACCAACAAAGTAAAAATCCATTGGGTAGTGCTTAAATTCTTCAGGACATAATTAAATATTAGCGTGATTAATAGTGGGATGGTCAAATATTTTTTGTGGCAGATGATCCTGCTCATATGTGTATACAAGCAGTAATCCACTAGGTGGCAAACACAACCAAAACGGCCTTTGGCAGATGCTAGACCAGCCTTACTTTTAGCTGATACAAAGTGGTGAGTCCTCTGCCTCAAAACAAGATCACGAAGTTGGTAGTCTTAAAACACACAGTCATGCCAAAATTTATATATTCACTTCTCTTTACTTTTAAAGGACTCACTCAGAATATAGTATTTCTTCATCCCTGATGTTGGAAACTGTTCTTTATTGTGCTCCACCTCAGAGCTTTTAAACTTCTGTTTGTAACTTCTGTGCAAATACAAGCTTGATAAAAAGACACAACAACAAGAACAGAAAAGCACTGAAGTTTAGGGATACGCTCACATACAAGATATTAAAGCAGCAAGAATTAGGAAAAAAACCCAGGAACTTCCAGTACTTTAACCATTTGACCTTGCAGTTAAAAAAAATTAATCCTGAAAAAGTAAGTATGAATGCCAATTTCAAATAATGAAGAAGTACACTTCTGCCATCTAATACCTGCTAACAGCTTCTATTCTTAATTTAATCTCTTTGTGGATCCTGGCTTGTTTTTTGATGATGTTTTCTGATCTATTCCACTGAACAGACTCGTTTCAGTACTACTGAAAGCTACTTTTTACATGGTATGCAAGTGCTGTTGCTTGATCTTACTTGCTTCCCAATCTCTCAGTCTACACTGGAAGTTATTTTGTCTCCTACAGCTAACTGGCACTGATGTAGATAAGGCACTGTAGTTTTTTACAAAGCTTGCTATTCATGTTTAGGTCAATGAAGTGGCAAAATTCATGTAATTCTGATTCTCCAGGACATTGCTCTCACTATTGTTATGACTACTGGATCTAGTAGAAATATTAGTTTAAAATACCCTAGAAATTCAGCTTAGGTGCTTGATCTTTTTGTTAAAAACAGCAACTGCTGCTGCAATTAAGGAATAGCTCATACATCACCGTGGCAGTGGGAGCACTAATACTGTCTGGCTCCTTTTTCTGATGAGATGTAGAGAACAAGACTAAAATTACAAAAAAATTTGCATGACTGTTCATTGCTGTGATTACTGCACCTGTAATGAGGAATTAGAACAGAAGTCCAGTAAGGCACAGCCTCCTTTAATCATTTTAGTCTGTTTCAAATGCAAGACTGCCAATGAATAATAATGACCCTGAACACAATAATAGGTCTTAATTACCTATTAAGCCCTCACCTGGGGGCCTCAACCCCCACACCTGCTTATGAGCCCAGGGCCTTAAATCCCACTCCTCCTGGGTGTTTCAGTGCTTGCCTGTATCCCCTTAGACCTGACTTCTGGCCTGATTTGTGCCTGGTCCCATCACCCTGGACCTCCCTAGTGACCACAGGACTCTGACCCTCAATAGGTTGGGTTATGACCTGTGGATTGACTTTCCAGCAGAAGTGTCAACCTGCTTCAGCAGCTGAACCTGGCTGCCATTTCCTGCAATTCGTGCCTGCCCTGCTGCCAGCCATTCCTCACTGCACCCTGCCAGCAATCTTCTTGCATGTTCAGCCTTGTACTCCGAACTGAGTAAATCAGTCCAAAGTTATTTGCTGTAGACAGACAGTGGCTTCCCCATTTATAACTATTTCTTCTCTTCATATTGTTTTATGGAAATACTTTGCTAAAAAAGCCTTAAAATTATATTTTAGTTATAATCTACAAATAATGGATGAGGTGCATGGAGTGAACAAACATGTTTGCCAGACAGTTACTCAACAACAATAGAATGCCTTTTTTCTCTGCATTTCCAATTATACTGAATGATATCATCATTTCACAGGTCTCCATACCTAACAAGAGTAGCAGCACAAAATGTCCATTTCCATGTAGAAAAGTCTGCTTTTGTGAAAACCTGCATTAATGTGAAATCAGGGATAAATCTTGTCCTCACTTTACTGCATACTGTAAGCAGGAGTTGCAAGAAGAGCCTAGTGAAACACAACTGCAGCAGATCTCAAAATGCTGCAGTAGAAGTTTTCCTAGCTCTTTGGTCTGTACTGACAATTATGCAGCTGGTGACTGGAAAAAAAAGTCTGCAGCTCTGAAAAGAAGGCACTGTTATACATGGGTTTAGATGAACTCTTCTCTGCTATCAAGCAGTGAAAACCTGATGATGGCACTGCAAAATCCTGGGAAGAATTTGCCTATCCATGAGACAGCAACAGTATAACCACAAGCACTATTTGAGTGATTTGCCTGTGGACCTAAGCACTGCTCTTCTCTCCTCAAATAAATTAAAAATTCACAGGCAATACAGGTGGTCAGCAATTCCCGCATTCAACAGCTGTTAAAATCAGAACACAGACTTACTTCACTCTGAAGAAAGGTATCTTTAAGTAAGAATTGCTTCCAGAGTTTTTAGCTGGCTTCAGGCACAGGGGAGTTCCCTGTTACTGCAGACTCTCACTGCACCTGTACTCCATTCCTACCTGCTTTTAATAAGAAGTCAAATATTCTGGCCCAGAATCACACAGAGTGCTTCTTCTGATTTCTTCCTTCATAAGCCTGTGTCAGCCATCATGGAGTCTTGTGTACCGTGTTTAAACCTCTTCTTTTAGCTTCAGTTGTAATTCAGGTACTAACCATACGAAACCGTATCAAGGAATTACATGGTTTGAACTTGTCACAACAATGCCTTGGTCTTCCTAACTGGTGACTACAGTCCTGTGAGCATTCAGACATTTCTCCACATTTTCCTACAAACTGTATTCTTTTGCACTTACTAACATTATGCTTTCCAAGCCACTGAGTTACATCTGCTCCGATCGCTAATTAACATTTACTTCTTATTCCAAACTCCTTTCTCCAGTTCTTCTGAGCACATTTTACTCCTATCTTTGCATTCCATGAATCTCTGCTCTAGCAACAAAATCTTTGTATTTCTCAGTATGTTTTCTCTGGTTTAAAACCTAATTAATCTCTCATCCTGGGGAGGGTAACTCAGTTTAATCTGAGTAAGACACTTCCTCCTAATGCCTTAGAGGACTAATTGACTCTGAAGTTAAGTTCTTGTGGAATGTAATAACTGGTCACAAAGACATTTTGTACACCAGTCCAATAAGTACAAATTCAAATTATATCACAAACCCTACTTTCAGTTTTCTAACGTTGCTGCCATGTTCATGATAGTTATTTGTATTATACTTAGTCTTCCTTTGTGTATCTCTAAACATTTAAAGCATCCCTAAGCAAATAATAACAATCATAAAAATACCTTGGGGGTTTGATCTAACATTTTGGATTCAATTAAAAATATTTTTGTAGCTTTAGAGACAGTCTGTAGGTAAATTACATAAAATTAATCCACCAGCCACATCCAACAATTTTTGGTTACTTTGTAATTTCAGGTCTGACTCATTTTGAGAGAAGACAGCTTGTGTAGCCTCTATGTAAAACACTAGGAAAAGCAGAAACTTCAATTTGTTTTGAAACAGAAATTTGTTCTCTTTATAGATTTGTTTATTCAGAAAGAAGCTTTGAAATAAAAGACTTTGAAAGTCTGGCTGAATAATGAGTTGTTATTCTTTGAAGGTATATTATCTTTAAAAATACAAGAAAACCTGAGGGTTTCTAAAGAGTAGAACCCTTTATTTTTGAAAGGAAATAAATGGAAGAGTTTGAAAAGATTTTTTTCTTTTAGGTTTTTTTTCTTCCTCCTGGAGCTGCCTGTTGCTCTTATGTGGAAGCTTCATGCTGATTTGACTTTTTATTCTGCTGTGAGACTGATGCCAAGATTTACATGATTGCTGTGGATAGGAACTGGATTTAGCATAAGGAAGATAACTGCTTTTCCCCTAGGGAGAGGCAGAAAAGGGAAAGACAGAGTGGTGCACATAGACAATAATACCTGAAGCTATATTCTTGGTCAATTATTTTATTCATCCTCTATTTTAGATTATGCTGCAACTAATAAAAGACAAGAAAGCTACTGGTCTCAAGCCAGGAACACAGATAATCAAGGAAACTATTTGTGGTTTCATGCAAATGTCCAACTATAATGGAAGCAATGTACTGTTTTTATATAGATCTGACATAGTGCCCCTTGTAATGTAAATGCAATTAACAAAAACTCCCATCAGAATCTATCAGGCAGAGATTTGCCTTCTACACAGGGTCCTTCAGCAGAGAGAAAAGGGTGACTGTAGAACTCTGCATCATTACAATTATTTTAGCAATTCATTGTCTGTATAGTCTTTGCATATTCTTCAGTTTTTAATTACATGTTTTGGACATTTAAACATGCAAAGATTGTTACTTATAAGAAAGATTTGTGCAACTTGAAATCATTTACAGCCAGCTGGCAGACAGTTGTCTTCTGTAAATCTACAGTGCCCATGGAAAATGCAATTTTTTGAGATACTAGAAAAAGTTGGCATCAAAATGCAGGGAACTTCCCAAGCAAGGCAAGACTCCATAGTAAGCACGCAATAAATACTGAGGGCAGAAGGCAGTTAGAGGGATTTTGGCACTGAGAGGGTATAGGCTTCCAAATGTAATTATTAACATGTAATTGAATTTATTTCAGTAATTTTTAGATTGAATAATATACACCCAATAAATAAAATTAAATACCATAATTGCATGCAAAAGAAATATATGTTTATACGGTGTTATCATACACATGAAGCCATTTATTATAGAATAAACAAAATGAAATTTTTTTTATGTTTCACTAGGTCAAGAACCACTGGCAGAGATGTGCTTCAATTCATTACAACATCACTTAAAATCTGTCTTTCATAAACATTAAGTTTCCTTTGTGGATAGACAACCAAATCACATTGAATTTGATGTCAGAGAGCTCATCCAATTAGTTTTCATTGACTTAAATATATGCTTATGTTTCTTAGCTGTTGTCAGTTTTACAACAGTATTTTTATCTAAGGTTGGCAAAAAGTATTTAACCATATCTTAACTGGATTTGGCTGCACAGTTCTGGTTGCTGGCAGATTCTGCTAGAATCTCTTGATTCTTCAGAATAGTTTTGTGTATGACAAACCCTAACCCACTGTCTTTATGCAGCTGTACACAGGATCAAATAAAAATCAAGTTAAAAAAGCTTGCAGAATGAATCAGTGAATGGTGTTGAAGAGAGAACTGAGTCACTGTGTTTCTAAAATAAATTTTAAAATGTGCTACAGGTTTCCTGATGATATTCAGCAGCCTCAGAAGCTTCATCCTGCACACTTCCCCAGTCTCCTGTCAACTAGTTTTGCATATCTGGCTGTCTTTCTGTTATTTGCTTGGCACAGTCTCTTTCACTTCAAGCTAAATACAGAATAAAATATTTCTCTTTAAACACTTATCCTCTCTCTTTCTCTGTGGTTAGCCTACATATTTGGTAGTATTCTATTTACCTTTCAAGCTATTTCAGAACATGATAACATTTTTGTTCTAATTTTAGAACCTTAATCAGAATTTCTTGCATTCACGTGCAAAACAACAGCAAAAAAACCCTCACTGTACCTTTAAAAACTCAGAACACCAAGGTTTGATCAGTATTCTGAAAGAAGTCCTTTAAAAATGGAAATCTGGGGAACACTTACTTTTGAGCACTACAGTGCAGAGCAGAGATCTTTGGCATACTGATGACAGAATTTGCAGAGTCCCTTTCAGCTCTCCAGGGAGTCCTACAAATTTCAGATGCAGTAGTCCATGGTTCAATTTCTTGCTGGAATGGATTCTCCTCAAGTAGGGATAATCCTTCATTTGATGCTTACTCACTTGGATACATTTCTGTCCTCCATACTGGCCATTCCAGGTTTTGCAATGCTTATTTTTTCTTCCCAGAATGTGTTTCTGCATTAGCTGATACTATTACACTTACTTGGTTGAAATGGCACTTCTCTTTTATGAACTTCTCATTAGCTTACAATAACTTTTCAAAGCAATAATCTCTAGACCAATACTCATCATGCTTGTTCTCAGGCTAACAGTCTTAACAGACACATTTTTTCCATTTTTAGTTTGAAGAGAACCACTCAGTAGTTTGTGAGGATCAGACTTTCAAGTATATGCAGATACAGTTGGTTTAATTAAATACTTATCAAATGCAGTAGTCCCTTAATTTTATTCTTTTAAAAATCTTTTCTCCCATAATTATAAATAAATAAGATATAATAGTGCCCCAAACACCACTTTTATTTTTTTTTTGTTTTGAAATTCCCTCTGAAGTTTATCTTCTCTCTGGTTTTGTAACAGCTCTAAGGTATTTAGAGCATCTTTTGACTTGACTTTGTGTCTGAATTTATTAAATAATAATAACCTCAATATCCTTACTATAAGAACTATGCATAAGGTAACATGCACACTATATGCATGTATTGCTATGTTACCTAAAAATTGTAATAATAAATGGGCTGTCTCATATCTAGGTAAAATACAGCTAAATTACAAAACACAAAATAGAAGCTAAAGTTGTAATTTTAAATCTATTAAAGCAGTGTAACTAGCTAAGATTTCAAAATAATATGTTCTAGGTAAATATTGCACAGTGAAGCACATGTTATGACCTCATGGTGATATGGATATATATACATTTTACAATAATGCAGTTTAAGGAAACAGGTTATGGTCCCTGAATGACAGCAGAGGAAGACGAGAGAAGTGGAAAAATTAGCTTTATGCAAACCTTTTGCTGTACCACCTGCCAGCTTGTGTCATGTACTCTTCAGCCATCACTGGATCTCCTGTGAACAATGAAAGACTCAAAATAAACACAAATCAGAACAAGCCACAGTCTTTTTACACTAAATACTGTTTAATCTTCCTTAATAATTATATTTTTGGTATCCTCTATTACTGAACTTTGGTTGGTTGAGAAAATTCTAAAAGCATTTCCAACATTTTCTTAGCAGACACTGAATCAGAATTTCCAATTGCTACAGTATCACATAAAAAGTCTATTTAAAATTAATTTTGGTCCACGTCCTGATAGAGCAATTTCTCATTGCTCAACTTCCTAGTACCAGCACTGTTCTTCACAGTACAGAAACAATTCAAAACACACAGAATCACATCAGCATTCTGTTGAGTTCTACATGTTCTAGCAAATAAAACAAGGTGGTTTGACAATCACAGATATTGCTTAATCTTTGTGGATGAATAAAAGCCAGTAAATTTAAGCATTATAATTCATTTTGCACAATACTGTGGGATTTATTTTAACAAAATGAACTCTAAGGTCTAATTGATTGGTTTCCATCCATAATTTAGAGAAAGATTTTCAAAGGCATGAAAACCTATTAAGAACACATCTAATTGATTTTTGGAAAGAGCTGGGGTCTTGATGCAGCATTTACTGCAGGCAGCAGTGAAATTTCCATTGATTTAAATAAGAACAGGTTCATACCTGCAGAGATCTAGCTTCTATTTATGCATTTCACAGTAGCCCTTCCATAGCTAGAGATTTCTTCCCTTTGTTTTTGTACAATCCATGCACTTTTGCACAGACACTCAGTAAAACTGACTTTATATTAAAAATAAAAAGTCATCTTTCCAAAGGCAAAAAAGTTTTTAAAGTTTTTAAACTGGAGAGCAAACAAAGTGCAACTGCCATTCAGTTTTATGATACCTCTCTACACTGAAGTCAATGGCATTATTTAAGAGTAAAGCAACCAAAATGTTGAATATGTAGTTTAGTCACTAGATTCTAAGAAGATTACTCAAACAAGAACTATTGTGTTACTGCTGCAAAAGTGAGGAAAATGTTCTTAAAGATTCAACTCTATCAATAAATGAAATACTGATTTTATTCTGGTTTATTTAGCAAAGAAATGCAACTGAATATTTTTGAAGTATTCCTGTCTAAGGAATAAGGCTTTCCAGAGAAATGTCTCACTGATATGTGCAAAAATAAAAAAGGGTTGGTAGTGCTAGCATTCCAAAATCATTTAGATGAAACAATAAGATAATTAGGTGTAAAAAATGCAGCCCTATGTTCAGTGCAGTAAAGGATCAATTTCATCCAAAGGCAAGTGGAGTGTACACCGTACCATCTGATCCAAAGGAGTGACCTGCTTGATTCAAATGCAAAATGCCTGTGCCTATTGCAGATGGAATTTACCAGGACAAAATGTTCAATAGAAAGATTACATTTCCACTGGGGCAGAAAGGTATTTGTCAGGGTCTCATTACAGCTTTGATACAAACATCTTGGATTCCAGTTAGCTCTGAGACAGAACAATAATCCAGCATTGAAACTATAGACAAACCTTTGTTTCTTACACCATTATATGTGGACTTTTGTTTCATTTGCAATACAATATTGTAAGGTTTCCAAAAGAAATAAATAGAAGTCAATAACATTCCAGCCATTCTAAAGTCAGCAGTATCACTTAGTGATTGTCTGTCTGATAACTTTGCACTAGGAGGCGAGGGTGACATAATTTACATTTTTTCCAGCATAAATGAAAAGTGCTGAATTCTTTAAACCATAAGTGTCCATCAGTTCTTCTACCCTCACTGTCCCACTTCCTATTATTTAAATACCATATCCACTCTGATGCTTTTGATCCTTTTCTATGAAAAGTAACTTGCCTTCCCAATGGAAATAAATATGAAATTTGCTTTAGTGCGTATCAGGAATTCCAACAAGAGCCCATAAAAATTTCCTCTCAGTGGAGGTCATGTTTTAACTTCACAGATTTAGAGCTTGCCTTCATTTAAAATGCTTACTTCTAAATACTGTTTGATATTTAAGAAAATTTGTATGTTCTTCTGAATTGATTATGGGACTGAGATGGAATTTTTAACCATCAATTAAATATCTGTGACTGATTTTGAGTTAACTCCTGTAAAATTCTGTATAGTATTTGTCACCTTCACTTCACACCTGTATCATAAGGGTAACTCTGTCAGCTTCTGAAATGTGGCAGGAAGAAAAGCTCAGAAACCACACTGATAAGATTCAATTGTTGATATCCTTGTTAGGAAGAAAGTTATGAACTATTCCATGCAGGTGTGGTTTTAATAACACTACAAATTATATATGGTGCCTTCTACTCAAAAGGCTTCCTTTCAAAAATATCAAATCACATAGCTTTAGCAGTAAGGAATATTGGTACTGAAATCAGGACAGTTAGTTTGACACATTAAGCAACTGAGACTGAGAAAATAAAGATACATTTGTATCCTGGTAACCAGTGACACAAACCACCCAGGACAAAACACCACTTTTTCTTTTTCTCCTGTGATATTAAGGTGAAAAAGACATAACTTAAGTCACTTGACCCCACAATTCCAGAGCAAGGACAAGAGCTGGAGAAATGCTCCTTTTAAGATTAATTTTTTTAATGTACTAGCAACAAGCCTTTTAGGATCAGAGAAAGAAATGCTACAAAATGCTAGATTTACTACTAAGCATAAAAATTAAACCCAGAAAATTACAAAATCTCATGGGTCTGAATTTTTACTTCCTCTTGAACTCTTCATTGTTGCCATAAATATATCACAGCAGCTGATCAGTACCTGCCTGTGGAAATATATGATGAATTAAGCATATAGAACAGATGTTTTACATCACTCCTGAATTGCAGCCATCTTTAGTATAACAAATAGTATTATCTGTAACTATAGTGAAATTAAAAATATTTTTCCTGATTAATGACAGTATTGCTTGAATATTACACACATCCACTGACTTCAAAACCAACTGTAAATACGTTTTCCTTCTACAAACACGTCTGTAAATGTGTTGGAGCTTGCTAGCATTAGAGACATACACAATAGTAACAAAAATACTGCTGTTTATTTCTTGCCATATTGCTATAAAAATAAATGTAACAGATTAGACCATGCCTTGTATATGTAACACAGAACAAAGACAACCAAATTATACGTGCAGATTTGTTCCAGAAGAATATACATATATATATTTATGTGTGTGTGTGAACTTGTATAGACCTGAGTAAGTGTCCATGTTTCCCATGACAAATGGTTTTGAGACTCAAGAAATCCAAATTTTTCTCCATTAAGTGCTTTTAATCATCACCAAAGGTCTTGACAGATGTTACTGTTCACCTTTCCATTGAGTCAAATCTTGAGATCACCTTTCTGCTCAAGTGTTTTGTAAATATGGAGCTTGGCTTCTGCTAGTAATAAATGCATTTTCAACTATCTACTGTCTTGCAATTTATGTTAAAAGTAAAGATTTATGCTAAGAAGTAGGAGATAAACTGATAAAAAAACTGATAAAAAAATTGTAAGAAAAACTGACGCTTATGTGTTTGCTTTATAGTTTAAGTGCACTCTGAATGCATGTCATTTTTCAGGGCTTCCTCCAACACATTAGCAAATTTCTTACAAAAGAACCAGAAAAAGAACAAATTCTACTTCTGTTTTCAGGAATTTTACTCCATGGCCTCAGTTTATTGAATAGATCTGACTGATGCTGTGAGTCAGTGACTCAACTAAGCTGATAACAATGTGAAAGTACTAAAAACTAACTGTTAGAACAGTTACAGCAGAAAAAAAGTGCACACTTTCTGTCTTCTTATTTACCCTCTGATATTTTTGGCTAGTTATGCTAACATGATCCATACAACAGGAATCTGTTATCATCTTAACAAATATTCAAACGTATTCTCCTCTTTTGAAAAGCACACAAACTTCCAGAAAGGTCAGTGGGAAACAGGTGCACAACCTGAGGGAAGAGTATAGCCTAGCATACAACACATCTGAAAATAGTTCCTCTGGGCTGATCTCTTGGCAGTTCTCATACTCTCTCATAAAATCACTTGAACTAGTGCACGTTTTGGTGAATTACTGTATCCCTTAAGAAGCTCTCATTATATCCTGTCTTAACCATGTAACAGAAAAAATTGAGAGTACCATGTGCAGACCACACTGAGGAAGGAGAACTTGGAATTTTTCAGCTGGTAAGCCTATTTTCTATAGTGCTTGGCAGGGAATCACTCTCAAGTGATGGACCATTCATTAGTGTATGTTTTGTGCCAAAGGTTACCAGACTGCAAAAGGGTTCTCATCTCAGAAGACCCATCATTCATCCTCACCTTTTTTTGACACGACAGCAAAAAAATATGTCCATCTAGCATGAACAGGAAAGATGGGAGAAACTCTTACAAAATGTATGAAGGTTATTAAATGATAAGAAGCCATCTAAACAACACAGAGTTTTTCTGATTTTTTTTTTTAAGGTACAGTATGAACCCTGACTCACATGGAATGCTATAGTAGAGTAAATAATCAACACTGATTCCTGCAACAATTGAAGTTTCCCTAGCAGCTATCCCAGCAAAGTACCAACCAACCTGTTCAGTTTATGATACCAAACAGGACTGCAACAAAGCCAGACTGCAAAATGAAGCCTTTTTCCAGTGCTTGTCAGGACAAGTTTCAAAAATACACTCACCAGGCATCATTTGTAGATCCAGTCATTGCAAATAAATTATTCCAATTCTGTAATAGCAGAAAAATTAACCTGCTCTGGAGTTGATAGCTATTGCCTCCAAAAGCTTCATTTCATAGAGTGTTGTGAACACACGATCCACTGGAACTACAGCAATCTTCCCTATAATTCTGTTTTGGCAAGCACAGTTCCGGCAGATCAGCAGGCTGCGGGACCCAGCACTTCACTGAGATAGAAGTCAGTAGCACTAGCCCAGCAGTTACTAAAAACAGCTACAGGACTTTGATATAGCTTTCCACGGGATACAAATGGCAATGCACTTATTTATTCAAGACGGGTCGGAAACAGCAAAGCCACTTGGCAGCAGTTTGGAGCTGTTATCGAAATGAGCTGCGAAACTTCACTCCCACACGACGCTCAAGATGGGAGCCGCCAGGGCAGCCCAACACCCCCCGCCGACACGCACTGAGCACCCCCTGCCGTGGCCATTTTGTCGCTGGCCTGACGCTCTCACCGAATCGGGCTTTTATACTCGTTATCCCCACGTCACTGCGGGGATTATGGCTACCGGCCGCACATGGGCCCCGCGGTTAAAACCATACAGTTCCATCAGCCTCGACACGACTGGTTTTCACACTCGGCTGCGGGAGGGGCCTTATGTGGATCGTCCCTCACTGCCCGGAAGCCAAAGCAAAGGCGAAGGCGCTGTCCCGCACAGGGATCCCGCCCTGCCCGCGGCCGCAGCCCAGCTCGCCGTGAGGGGAGCTCGCCGCCCGTTCACCGCCAGCGAACCTGGGCAAGCGCGCATGCGCGCGCGCGCATTCCGCAGCAGCGCTCGCTCCTCGCGCCTGGCGGGCGCCGAGCACAGGCCCCAGGAGTGTCCCCACCCCGGAGGACTACGACTCCCATCATGCAACACGCGGCCCGCGCCGCGCCCATGCCCGGGGGGCGCCGGCGATGAGACCCATCCAACGGTGCGCGCTGCATGCTGGGTGTCGTTGTTCTCCTAGCGGCTTGGCCAGCCGGCGCCCCGCGTGTGGGTGTGGTGCCAGGCCTCGAGAACTGCCCTGTCTCCGTGTCGCGTCGCGCTCGTTCTCCGTGTTAATTATTTTTTGATTGCCGGCCCTGACGGTGCGGACGAGAGGGGCATTGGTTGTTTTACTGCACAGATCTCCGTGTTCTTCCGCATCTCCCGTAGACTTCTTCGCATCCCGCAACGCCTTCGGAGCTGGTTTGGCCCTCGGCGTCTGCCGTCGGCAGCCGCCTGCCAGCTGCCGGCGCCTTTGTGCGGCGGCGGAAGGGGCGCGGGGCCGAGGGCGGCGGGCGCAGGACGGGAGCGGCGGGCAGGAGCCGCGGACAGGTGCGCAGGGGTCTGGGCCGCGCCCAGCGCTGCTGCCGCCGGTGGGAGCGCTCCTTCCCGCGGCCTCGTCCTGTGCAGCGAGGGCTGCGGCAGCAGGGTGGGGTCGGGGACGGGGGCTCACTGGGTGGCGGAGGCTGGGAGTGCTGCCTTCTCTCGGGCCGCGGGGCGCCCCTGTCCGGGCTGCCGGGAGCTCTTCCCGGGACGGTCCCTGTGGGATTTACGTGGGGATTTTGGTTCTGGCGGTACTGCGGTCCTACGTCCAGGCGGGGTGGGCTGGGCTCCCCTCCCCTCCCCTCGGGTTCGCTCGGTTTGTGCTGCTTCGCCTCCCCGCGCCGGCCCTGCACGGGCAGTAGTCCATGGTGTGACAACGCGCTTTGCACAGTGCTGTTTTAGAGGGACACGGGAATGCTATTTTTAAAATGCTGGCTGTAGTTTATTTATTTATTAGCGCTTTAGTGCTAACAGACGACATAAAGGAATACATACGTTTAATCTGGTATATGCATTAGAAAGATGTAGGGTTAGACATGTGAGACTTGCAGCATTTTGTATCCCTTTCTGTGCTTAGCTGTGCTATGCAAACACTTGCCAGTATTCTTTATTTTGAATTAGCAAATAGTTGTATTACGAAGGCTTAATCTTGTATCTTATTGTCAAGCTTACTTTATTCACGCTTTTGTAGTTGCCTCATTTGTTGTAGGACCACTTGTGCATTCTCTCTGCTGACTTAAAAACAGTAAAATTAAGTTCTTCTTCACCTAGCCCTTTCACAGAGTTTTTCTCTCCTGTTTTCTAAATCTTTGTGAAGTTCTAAACTTACAGGGTTTCCTCCTTGTGTTGTTGATCTTCTTGTTTGTATTTGAGTTAGTTATATAGCAAAACTTTTTGTAGCATTTCTGTCTTTAAATGATCTACCAATTTATTAGCTGTGTAACAGTTTTGAGAAAAAAAATTACAATGCGTTTTACAGTTTTCCTTGACCACCACACTTGTACTTACATTGCCTTATAATTTATAATAATCCTACTAAATATTTTAATAAGTCTTTACTTTGAATCATATAATGGGCTGTAGAAGGATATATAGTTTACATATTGTTAAGTTATAGCATGCCAATATTTAGCTGTTGAAGTGGAAAATGAAAGAGAAATATTGTCTTGCTGCTTTTCTTGCTGTTTTTTCAGTCTTGCAGGTGGTTTTAGAGCTGCAAAGATCCTATGGCAAGATCATATCCATCTTCAGTGCCTAAGGTTTCTTTCAAAGTAGTTCCCTTAGAGCAGACCTGCCTTAGAAAGGGATGCTGTCATCATACCATGGTTCTGTTTGTTTGTTTTAAATCAATCACTCTAGTATTGAGAATGTGTTTTTGGTAAGCTAGTGTAATTTCTTTGCAGATAGCTTCTGGAAAGAAAAGCTGCTGTCTTAAAAAAAACAAACAAAAACAACCAAACCAAACAAAAGCCAAACAGTGACATGATTTCTGTTGATTAGTATTTCAGCCATGTCTGACAAAAGTGAGCTGAAGGCAGAGTTGGAGCGCAAGAAGCAAAGATTAGCTCAAATCCGAGAGGAGAAGAAGAGAAAGGAGGAAGAAAGAAAGAAGAAAGAAGTAAGAAATAATTCTCACTTTGAAAATTGACTTGCACATGTAACTTGCCTAAAATTTAGGAGTAGGTTCACATAATCATTTCCTGTGTCCTGTTCAGGGAGTGCCTATTTAATGGTTGGTGCTAATGTAAATGTAACACTTTCATTTTTCTTATCATATAAACACCTGCTGTTGTCTTTTCAGCTGTCCATATGATAAGCTGGATTTAAAAGAAAAATTAAAATTAGTATCTTACACAAGCATAAAGTTCAGATTTCTAGAACTGCGTGCATGTGACATCACTAATCAAATCACTCTGATATAGTGCATGAAAGAAAGCTGTGCTTAATGAGTTGTGATTGGTGTTGTTTAAAGAACTCCTTTCTGAAGTACGGTCTGAGGGTGTCTGTAGGAATTATGACTGTCAATATTATCATTGTACAAACAATGTGCTATGTTTTTCTACTCTTTTACCTTTCTATAGGCTGAATTTTAAAATCAGAGCAACAGTCAGAATGTATGTGGTACTTGTGTGTTACACTTGAGTTGTTAACAGTCTTCTAGTTTTCTTGCTGCTTAAGAATGTGACAATCAGTGATAGATTACTGTTTCTCCTGAATGCAAATTGTATCTCATAAAAGAAACTTTTGCTGGTATGTTTTAGGGTACTCTTTCATTACTTCTCTGTGTTTTTGTTATGATCTAGTTGGTGTTCTAAATCAGCATATGACTGAAGACTGGGTAGCTGCCAACTACATGATTCAGACAAAAAGGAAAAATAAATAGCTCAAATTATGTCCTAATGATCTTGTAGCAGTATATGGCCAGAATTGCTTTTTTAAAAAGCAGCTAAGTGTAGAATGATACAGCACCTTTTGCAGTAGGGCTTGCACTGTTTCTAAATGAAAGAGGGTGGAGGTGTACTTTTTTTATATATATCCAGCAGATAAAACTACTTAAAGAAAACTACTTTGCTTTGACACAATTATTGTCATTTAAAAATAGGAACCATATGACTGTCTCTAAAATACTTTTATACCCAGGTACAGGATGTTTTTTTCACTCTGCATTTTACAGTGCTTAGGATTAGTGTAATAAAAAGGTACTCTAAATCTTATGAAGTGTTACTAATTCTGCTAAATTCACAGACACATTTTGCATGTTTATGTCTTTTAAAGATGGTACCAAAGCTTTGGAACATTGTTATTCCTGTCTGTTTACTTTATCTGCAAAAAAGAACCATCAGAATTATTGAAATTGGATATCTAATCTACTTGATTATAGGTTTCAGTATTACAAAAAGCCCTGTGGGGGTATCAAAATAAATGAAAGGTTAAAGGCTATGAGTTAATTATTAAATAATTTTTAGACTGACCAGAAGAAAGAAGTTCTTCCAGTACAAGAAGAATCTGATCTTGAAAAGAAGAGAAGAGAAGCTGAAGCGTTACTTCAGAGCATGGGGTTGACCCCTGAGTCTCCTGTTGGTAGGAATGTTACTATTTGTTTGAAATAAATTGGGAGTTTTTTGTTTAGTCTTCTTTTTTTTTATGAAGTGTTTTTTGGGGCTTTGTGTTGGTTTGTTTTCTTTTTGTTTTTTGTTTTGTTTTTTTGTGGTGGTGGTTTCTTGTTTTTGTTAGGATTGAAGTATTTATATAACTAACATAATAATTCTCTGGCCACTTTTTTGGGCATTATACGTGTCTGGGTTTTATACTCTTTTGCCCTCCATGATCTGCTATAAATGTCAAATTATGTACTTCAGTACACATTATATAACATTATTTAATAAAATAACACTATTTACACTTAGTGGACTATTTGAAGTATATTAGTTGTAAAAATATGTAAGTATCACGTATGCATTTTAGTTCCCCCCCTCCTTTTCATGCTCATTATTCTCCTCTGCTTCTTTTTCCTACTCTTTTCCAAAATGCCAAACTTTAATGCTGATATTTTTGTATGGAGTTGGCTTGTGTCTTTTATGCATCTTTTGCACTCTGTTTTTTCTTATCTCAAATACCTGACTTTGATGGAGCAGTAGCAACACTAAGTATAAAAATTAGCTTCCAAGGGTGATTGGTATCTCTGCAGCTCTTGGATGTGTTAGCATATTGGCTCTTGCTTTTTGCCCTTACTTAGGCACATCCCTTTGGGAGAGGAAAGCAAGAAACATGATAATGCAACTCTGCTTTTTGTCTCCAACTCTGAAGTCAGAGGGGTTTAAAGCTTATCAGTTTGCCTTCTTAGTGGGACTCTATTCAACTGGGTTTGTAAATAAGAAAGTGATAATTTCTTACAGATGTATTTGTGATTATATTTTCATAATTGCTTTTGTGTAATTCTCAAGCGTTCAAAAGTGAACACCATTATAGCTGCTCACATTCCAACAGCCCCAGCAGTCATTTTTGGTAATTCAAATTGTTTTAATAGTAAAGAGACTCCATTTGGCTGTGTTAGCACCAGTGTGCTGCTATTTAAATTATCAGTTCTGACCTGCTACAGTTTTTCCTTGCTAGACTCATAGTTGAACACTTCCCTTACATGATATTGTGCTAAGGCAGTTGGAATTTTTGTATGAATGTATGTGGTTGTTGCTTTTTTTCACATCTGGCAGAGAATCTGAAAGCCACAGAACAGCCAGTCGTCAAAGCAAGTTAATGTGTATGCTCAGAGTAGGTGTTCCTGAAAAACTGCTGACATGAAAGAGCGGGGCACACCCCTGCACGTTGTGTTTGACTTCACTGAGCTGCTACTTAATGACACCCTCCAGTGCATGCAGGGAGTTGATTCTGTGTCCTTTCGAGATGACCAGGTCTGATATGGATCCTTAATCAAGTTAAAATGTCCTTGCTGCCTGCAGTTAGCATTCCTAAGGCACAAGAGGCACAAGCTCCTTTTCTGCTGACTGGATGCTGGCAAAGGCAGTGATTGTATGCCTGACCTGATGCTAACTCGTGGCCGAGCTGCTTGGTGTTCAGCTGAGGTAGCTTGTGCTTGCACTGTCAGTGGAGACGGGGGTGTTTGACATTAGATTCTTTCCTAGAAAATTGTGCTAATTCCTAAGGCAGTTCCTGTGCTGTTAACTGCTAGAGAGACAGAGCTCTCTTACGGGGGACCGTATCAGTGTTAGTGTGTTTTTGATGTCTACCATACTTAATACATAAGAAACCTTAAGTTAGTGAACCAGGATTATTTTCAACACGATTTTATAGTTTAATCCTCTGGGGTCGGTGAAATTCCATCTGGTCTTTCCGTGGGACTCACCTGAATTTTGGGAAGGTTTTGCCGAGAATCGCTTTCCCCACAAGAGAGCGCTGCAGCTCCAGCGCTGGGACCGCGATGTCCCCGTATCCCGAAGATGGACGCAGATGGCGAAGCAAAGGCCTGCGGGCAGCTCCCCTGCTCTAGATTAACCTGTACGTGGCGAGGATGAGTTGAAGAATTGATATATTCTTACATGCCCCCAGTTATGTAAGGTCTAAATGTGTGTATGTATGGATTTATGAAACAACTCAAGACCTATTAAAAAAAGGTCTCTCTTCTAGAAGGAAAGAAATTTTAATACATTGAAGAATTCACTGATACTTCGGTAAAATTAAGGGAGAATTTTTGTCAGTCAGAATCATGTGTCTGTTTTGAGATGGGGTGGAAAAACACTTTAAAATTCACAATATACTTGTGATTTCAAGAAGTTCTGTAGAAATCTTGCAGACCTAAGACCTAAGAGTTCTCCCATGCTTAACCACTGATAGAGTAGACAGTAGTTTTTATAAGTAATTTATGTTCAGTTGATTAAAGGGTTTTTTTTAAGGGTTGCTAACTAGTGAATGCTTTACATATTGCTTAAAAACGAAGCCTATAAGGACCTTCAAAACACCCCTTGATTCTTGTGTTTAAACCCATAAGTTTCATTTCAAAATGACCATTTTGAAAAAGAAAAGTTGAAAGAAGTACCAAAGTAGCTTTATATTTGTATCAGATTGCATGTTGTCATTCACTGTGTATCACTTCCAGAAAGCATGCTGCTTTTGAAATGGTAAATGCAGTCTTCATCTACAAGCAGAAAATGAACTGACACTTAAGAAGTTTAAATACAGTGGTACTCAACTGTTAACTGTCAATCAGAAAAAAATAAGTAATTCTCAAGACTTAATACTAGAAACTTTGTAATACACAAGATTTATGTTGATTTGATTCAAACTAGGACAAAAATAACGGCGTGCTGTACGACACAGCCACTTTTTTTGGCCCACAGTTTGGCAATTATATATTTTGAAATGACATTGCCAGTTAAACACATTCATTGTCTAATCTCTAAGAAAGACTAATGTCAGAGCTGTGTTAGCAACTATCTTTTCTATGTTTAAGGAACATGAGTCAGTGGAAATTACCCTTTGAAAATCAGTATCATCATTTGTCAGAAGTTCAGTTTAAAAATACCTTTTCAATTCATTTGCTCTTAAATGTCTTCCTCTCCATGTCTTCTTGTATACTCCAGCTGCATAAATGCCAAACAATTGCATGAAAGTCCAGCATGAATTGTTAACATTGTCTTTTCCCCTCTCTTTCTACTGTTCATTTTCATCCATGTCTTTTTTTTGTTTGCCATCACTTTTTTTTTTTTTTAAATACTTCATTTTTAATTAATTTGAAAACATCCTAAGCTGTGCAACCTCTGCGAGTAGTAACAGCGGATACCTGTCTGTTTCACTATTTAGTCCCTCCTCCTACCTCTCCGTCTTCCAAATCCGTGAGTACGCCAAGCGAGGCTGGGAGCCAGGACTCCGGGGATGGTGCTGTTGGATCTAGGTATGTCACTTGTCATGTTCCTTCGCTCAGTACTTGCGTTCTGAATAATTAAGCTTTAGAAGAGATCAAGGTTAATTACTTGATTATAGTAATGTGAGGTTACAGTGTTGAATCTGTCAAAAGTGACTGTTTTGGAGAAATGCTTTACTTTGAAATTTGAAATGCAGCTATACCTCCTGATTTGAAGTTGCAAGTTGGAAGTAAAATTAATGTCTGGAACAATAACAAACTCAAAAAGTCTAACTTCTACATTCTTCCCTTTTTCTAAAGGAGGATGGGTGCAGATGATAGGCTATTTGTTTTTTCCCATACCTCATTGATCTGATAAAAGATACTGTCTACAAACTTCGCATTACTTCTGATTTTATTTTTTCCTTACTTGGAACCATATTTCTCATTATTTTACTTCATCTGTGTAGACAATTACAGCACTTGTCTTCTCTTATTTTGGCAAAACATAACTCCATCTTAGTACAGCCACAGTTGTTTTGGCCTTTTTTTTCAGTGCCAGTGCTTGTCACATCTGTTTGACCTCTTCTTTGAGTGTGATGGTTTGAGACATGCTGCTCTAAACAAGACCCAGATAAATATTTCAAGCTGTGATATATGGGTAATAAGGCAGGGAAACACTACTTCCAAAGGGTATTTCTACTCTTTCCCATGCATAGTCTGCAAATAGGAGCAGTAGCTGCCTGGTAATATTGGTGGGACACTCTCAGCAGGTGAAGTTTGTGTACTTTAAATTTAGTGAGCATACATTGTGGATGGAGTTTAGTTAAAGCACAGTAACTGCAGCAGTTATCAGTTACTGTTGTTGTATGAGTAGTTGTTTTGGAAAAGGAGTCAAAGGTTAGACCACTTTGGAACATCTTTTTAAAAGACTGCAGTAACATCCTGTATGCATGTGGATTATGCATGCGTAACTATATGCATCTTTATCTGAAAATATTCAAGATACTAATGACCTGAACAAAGGTTGTGGTGCCTATTTGTAAGTAGAAATCATTAAGCTAAAACCGATGTGAACCAAGACTTTTTTTTAACAGTGCTCAGGTGTAATCTTGTTTGCCTGTCATGTTAATTAACCAATATAATTGTTCCTTAATTGAGTAGCAAGCAAATTTTAATTATTTCCAACTGTTGTTTATTGCTTATTAAGTGTCCATTTAAAATATATATTTACATATGTACTTATGTTCACTAGAAGGAAAAAAAGAAGTATTTGATGATGATGATGACTTTTTAAAAGAAAATATGTTCTTTCCATTCACACCTAATTTAAATTCAGTATGAAGCAGTATGTATTGGCCACATGCCTGTAATGCAATGCCACGTTGTGTACTAAATTTATTTCCACCTCCTCAGTGCACTGCACTCTGTGTGTTCTCAGACATTGTAGTGCCATGTTATATGCATGCATTTTCTTATGGGGCCTTGAGAAAACCCATATCATGAGTCTCAAAAGCTTTATGCATTTTCAAACTTTAAAACTAAATCTGTCTCAGGATTGTCATCTTTAAGGCATGGAGGTATGAATATACAGCTAAATTGAAGGCATTATGGAGTTCCTCTTGGAGTTCCCTTGCTTGTTCTCCCACCAGTGGATTCCTCTCTTCCCCCACTGAATGGGTGTCTATATCCTGGTTTATTAGTACAAGTTCATACATTTTGAACATGAAAGTTGGACTGTATGATATCCCTTGTTACACGTGGCATTTCATAGGTGATTCCTACCAATATGAGATGTATTATAAAGCCTCCTCTGTGGTGCTGAATTTTGTCAGTAACTCTTAACTCTCTTATTAAGTAGTAGAGCAGTGTTCAGACTGTGCTCCTGCTGTTACTTCCATCTGTCTGGCTTTATTTTCATTAGTAAAGAGTTTTGTTTCTTAGTTTGATCCTGGTTCTTTCTATTTTTTTTCCTCAGTCAAGAGTGTAAGTCCTACAATAGAAAAGAATGCAGCCAGTTTACTTTTAGGCTGGTGGATGCTTTATAGAATTAGTTTAAAAACAGAAAGTATTTTTAGAGAAATAGGAAGTGTTAGGAAAGTGCCTGAATGCAGAGAAATCTGGACTTTTGGAAGAACGGGAAATTTGTTCACTGAAGCGTGTAGGTAAATTCATTTAACTGAAGGCAAAACAAACTGGAAAACAAAAGAAACAGTATTTTGCATGGTTTTGGTGCATACATATTAGGTGAATTTTATCTTAGACTATTACCTTTATTTTAAGATAATATCTCTGAGAAATATTTAACTGTATCTCCTGTACTACTTGTTAGCTTCAACTGTTTTAAAAGACAAATTGTTCCTGGTCTCACTGAAGCAACTTTTGAAAGTGAAAATAACACTTTGAAAGCAGGAAAGCTACCTCATTAAGGGCTAGATCTTAAACAGGTGCAGAAGTTGGAGAGCTTTATGCTTTTATAGCCTTTTCCCCAAATTCCTCTCAAACACAATTGAAAAAGTTGAGAAAATATTTGACAGGTATTGTGGTGATGCAACATACATATCTGAAGCTAAGGTATTCTTTGCAACATGATGGTTGGGGTGGTGGTTTAGTTTTGCTTATGATTGAACAACAAATAAGCAATACCCAGCTTCAAGTCTCAGGGACCAAATTAAACTCTTAACCTTAAATCGTTTTGGTCAAGAAAGATAGCAGAGATCTAACAAATAAGTCTGCTCAAAATAATTAACTTTAGGCTGAAATGATGTGTTCTCTAATGCACAAAAGATATGAAAAGATTTTTGAGATTTGTGTCTTAAGCTATTGCTGTGGATACAGTTGATTGGCTGTATATGAAGACAGTGGATTTGCAATTCCTAATTAAATTATGATTAATAGTCCTAATGCATACTTTGCACTGGACAAGGTAGTGCATGGCACACCTATATTTATGAGCTTTTATGGCATTGTGTGTATACTTTTCAGATCAACTTTAACTTTGGGAATTCTGCGTCTAGTTAATAGAAAAGTTACCATGTATGGGATGAAAATGTAAAATTGTCTTTTATTGACTTGTCATATTAAAATATTGCATATCCTTAATTTTTTTATTCAGAAATATTATTTTTAAAAATGCAGATAACACATGAGAATGTCAGAAAAATAATATGCAGGTTAATCTATTACAAGTGTGTTTCTAAAATTCTGCCTAAGCCTAATAGCCAGTAGACTACATAAAAATTTCTGAAGAAGGGATGAAGGCTAAAAATGAAGGTAGAGGGAATATTGATTTCCCCCTTCCATATCTTCCAGTACAACTTGAAATGGATCCATTCTGTTTGTTATTCCACATGACTTTGAAACATGTTATTAATATAAACCCCACAATTTATAAGAGATTTTAAGTGTCTTAGATGGAGTTGGCTCTAACTCAGATGACACTTACAAGCCCAAGGCAGTGCTTAACCCATAATTACTGCAATGTCACATCTTGGAAACTCTAGCTCCCAGTGGAAGTGCTTTTTGCCCCACTACCAAAAGGCTTAGGTGTTGACTCATTTCCTTTACCAATATGACAGTTTCCTCCACATATTTACTGCTCGGGCAAGTTTATGTTATGTTAACAAATCTGTCTTCATATAACTTGAACAAATCTGAACATATTTTGAAAGGGATTTCAATTGTTTAGTGGTGCTTATCAGTATTTGAAATACATTTATTTGCCTTTCATTAAGGCAACATTTGTTTGCAGACCTTTAATTTTCAACCTTTTAAATAATTTAATTCTTTGCTAATAGCTCTGAATTCTGTTTGCTTCTTAACTTTTATATTTACTGCATGTGTTATTGCACTGAATGTTTGCTGAATTTCCCTTAACTGATGTTACATTGCCTTGTTTCTTGTGAACAATGAAATAACTGTAAGCTTGCTGTAACTCTAGAATTTCATAGTGTATATTTGCTTCACTAATCTCTGGCCTTTTTTGCTAATGCTGCATGATTGCTCAACCTGGGGTACCAGGACGCTGCATTGGGATACTGATCCATCAGTTCTTCAGCTCCACTCTGATTCCGATCTGGGGTATTGCATAGATTTCTTATTTTCCCTCTTTCTTGTGCTTATGGTTAATAAGTATGAGCATTTTTTCCTTTAAGACTTGTAGTTGTTGTGAAGTTATTGTTGTTTTGTAAGTCATAGAAATTCGCTGTCCCTGGACTTAGCAAGGTTTGCTTTCAATGGGAAATTTTTATATCATTTAATATAAATTAGATGCTTATTTCTAATAAACACAAATAAGTTGTTTTCTTTGAATCTTTCTTTGACAAAATGTAAACTTTAAGAAAGTCATTTATTTAAAATTAAAAGGTTAGCATGACTGTATTTAAAAACAGAGCAACTGCCATCTTTTCTTACAAATATGTTTATAAAAGCTGTAGCTCATTATAAGCACTAACTAAAACCTGTACTGTGTGCTAAGAATTATGATTCTGCCCACCAAAACCTTTCAAAAGGAGTTACTCTTCTTTTATCTTGGGAGAGGAGGGGATAATAAGAAACTAAATCTGATATAGGTAAATTGTTGGATCATTGCAGTATTATTACAGTACTATTACATACTGCAATTAGGTTTTACAGAAGGCTACAATGACTTAATTAATGTTGTGCAGGTTTTGGAATATATTATGTGTTGTATGATGCTAACTATAGCTACCTACATTAAAGTCAGTAAGCTCAGAGATTTTCAGAACTGGGCTGTGAAACAGTGTATTATGGATAAATTATTTGTCAGTGTGAGTTCCAGGTCAGTCTAGCAGTTCTGCATTCTAAATAGTATCTTAGAGGTGGACAAAAAAAGGCCAGCAAAGTTAAAAGACTAGGGAATGCTTTTTCCTTCAGTATAACTAAGTTAGTTTTCAAGCTTTGTAATCCTAGAACGGTTGCTGTACAAGCATGGCTTTTGTGGGTAGATCTGTACCCCTGACAGTACAGATGTGTCATATGTGGCAGCATTCTGGTCAAGCACAAAGAGCAAAAATGTAAAATTATATCCTAATGTCCAGATATTTATATGTGCACATCTTCCTTTTTGTCACAGATGTATAAATATTTTATTATATATAATATGTGCATGTGTGTATATATATATATAATTATTATAATTTGATTTAAAATAATAATGATAAAATAGTAGTCATAATCATGTGACTTGTTCAAAGTTCCCCTGGATTTAAGTTTGACTAAGCAGTGCTGTGGCATAATGACTTGGGTATTATTCTATAGAGAATGTGAAATAATAAAATTAAATGTTTTTTTTCCTGATTTTTAAAATAATTTTATTTAGACGTGGACCTGTTAAACTTGGAATGGCCAAAATTACCCAAGTTGACTTTCCTCCTCGAGAAATTGTTACCTACACAAAGGAGACACAAACACCTGTTATGACTCAGCCCAAGGAAGGTGAATAGTTCATTTATTACTATTAAGTTATTTTTTGTTTCTTTTAATGTAATAATGATGACTGGCTGAATTAGAACTAGCACTTGTGATCTTGAAACTTAATCAGGTAAATGAAGGTTGATATGTGAGATAATTTATATGAATTCTATTACTAAATTTTTATAGGTTTTGCTTAACTGTTACTGTCATTCTTCATCTCCTTTAACATCACTCTTGCTACAAATACGTGGTACATTCACACTCCTAGTGTGTGTTCAGATTACACACCAAGTTGCTTAATTAGCTGACAGCTGATGAACAAATGGGATATATTTTGCATTTGTGACATTTAAGAATCCACACATAACTTGGCATACGGAGGACCTGAGACAATTGACATGGCTTTAACGAGGGCAGCTCCTGCCTGGCCAGCCTAGTGGCCTTCTACAATGGGGTGATTACACCAGTGGAAAGGGAAGTGTACACAGCATCTGTTTGGATTTCTCTAAGGCCTTTGACACAATTACCCCCCAACAGCCTTCTCTCTGAATTGGACAGAGATGGATTTGATGGGTGGACTGTTAGCTGGATAAGGAATTGGTTGAATGGTTGAATCCAGAGGTCAACAGCTCAGAGTCCTGATGTACATCAGTGACAAGTGTTGTCCCTCAGGGGTCCATACTGGGACCTGTGTTATTTATGATGTACATCACTGATAGAAGGGTGGAGTGCACCCTCAGCACACCTGCAGGTGACACCAAGCTGAGTGAGGGAGTGAACATGCCTGAAGGATGGGATGCCACCCAGAGGGACCTGGACAAGCTCAAGAAGTGGCCCAAAAGAAAGCTAAACATATCTTGGACTGCATCCTCAGCAGTATGACCAACAGGTCAAGCGATGTGACCCTGCCCCTCTTCTCTGCTCCTGGAGTGCTGCATCCAGCTCTGGAGAGGGACCTTGTACACAGGCATGTGAGGACTGGACAAAGGACAATGGCTTTAAACTGGAAGAGATTAGCTTAGATGTCATGAGGACATTCCTTGTGGGTGGTGAGGCACTGGAACAGGTTGCCTGTTCAGAGAAGCTGTGGTTGCCCCATCCCTGCATGTGTTCAAGGCCAGGTTGGATAGGGCTTTGAGCAGTCTGATCTTTGGGAAGGTACCCCTGCCCATGGGAGGGGGGTTGGAACTAAATCATCTTTAAAATCCCTTCCACCTATGAACTTACACAGCATTCAAGTATCCCACAACAAACTTAGTAATTACCCCCCCTACTTCTTAAGAATTTAAATTTTTATACCCGAAGCTTTTACTTTGAGTTTTAAAAGAAGGAACTAATTTATTTATAACTTACGTAGTTTCTGTTTTCAGCAATTGAACACAGGCTTTCTTTCAGTCATGACATGTTTGCTTTTCAAAAAATAAACTTTTCTGAAGAAAATATGTTTGGCTAGCAGATTTGCTTTTCAATGCTGAAACACTTGAATTTATCTGCAAATGAAAGTATTAGTCTTGACCTAGTTTGTGTATAGCTCTATAACAAAATCTCAGTTGAGACTGACTTTGAATATGTGTCTATGTTGGCAATTTTAGGATGTTCTTCTACATTCATAATTTCATGTTTTCCTGCTCTTTGGTATGCAAACTTTTGGATGTTTATGCAAGGATATTTCTTTCAAACTTCATATATCTGTCATATATCTTTCAAACTTTCACTTCCAGTGGGTCAGAGGATAAGATTTTTCTCTAACTGTGTTGCTTTTCTATTCTTCATTTTATCTGTATCCCTGCACAGGTAAGTGTTTGGGGTTTTCCTGCTTTCATATCTCTCATGCCCCCAACAGTTCTCTAATCCCTCAGGTCTTTTTTCCTCCCTTCTGTCAGGTTCATGGAATCTGAAGACTTAGGTCAAAGTTTATGCACTTGAAGAGTTCTACTTCTGCTGCCTGCTGATAGTGGAAATTGCTTGGGATTGTATGATCTGAGTTTCACAGAAGATAGGCTGTAGCTGAGGTTTGCTGTAGTGGAGTGGAACAGTGGTTATCTCTATTTCTGCATTTACCAGAAGGCAGTCTCAATGTGTATATTGTCTCCTGGTCCATTCCACCTTACAAATACTGATTTCTTGAGGGGCATCATAATTTTTTTTAATATATTTATTTCATGTGCTTCACAGAATTCACAGGTGTCTTTTCATCATTTTAGTGTTGAAGATCTTTTTAAAGGTTTATCTTAAGACCACCTGAATACATTAATAACAAAGCTATGTTCCCATTTTACAATGATACCTGAAATAGAACGTAGGTTTAAAAAAAAAAGAATAAATCATGCTGCTTACGAAAAAGGAGAGTCACTAGGTAAGAGATTTTTCTTGGTAAAAGAGAATTTTTAACTATTTCAAACAATTAACAAAAGCAATATGATGAATTTACAGAGTGCAATTAGATTTAAATTCTGTAAAATATTGATTCTTATTTCTTCTCACATTCTGAGTTGTGCTTACCTGAGTGCATATACTGTAAACAGAAATAACCTTGTGAAGTACACTTGAAAGTGGAGCTTGCAACTGAACTTACACCTGCAGTAGGTCCCTTATCCAGTAGCATCTCAGCTAGGTTAGCTCAGTGTTCACAGCTTCTTTAAAAGTGAAGTGAACTGGACCCTTCATAATGCGCTTTGAGATTTTAAAATGCTGATGGAGCACCTGTGTTTTTGAATAAGGAAAATAGAAGCAGTTTTATTAGATATACTCTGCAGTCATTCTGCTTGTTTAGGTCCACTTGTGCTAACACTTGATTGGGTAGGGGAGGACAGCACATGAAATAAAACCAACAAAGCCACAGCAAAACACCACACTAAATAGTTCTCTCTGTTCCAGTTCTGTGTGCTACAGTGGTTATGTAGTTACACTGTAAGCTGAATTAGGCAACATTCACACTACAACCAGTCTGCCTGATGGAACAGATAGGAAGTAGAAGTAAACTAGTTTGAGAGTAAAATAATTTCTAGTTGTTACGGAAATATTTGTGGCAGCACATACCCAGCGAGTTAAATAGGAGAGACTTCATGTCCTCAGATAAAATTTGGCATTTGGGAATGCCTGTTTTTTGATTACTGTAATAGTTAAATTAGTTTTGAAACTATGGCATCTTCCTTTAGGAGATGAAGGCATTTAGTGTTCTAACAGTTCTCACAACTTCCATTATTTTGTTGCAGTACTAATATGTTGATTTATTATGACCTCGAAATATTTGAAAAACTGCCTTAGGAAAACTGTTTCTTAGTTATTATAAAACAATAAAATTGGGATCTCTCCTAGAAATCAGTTAATCCAAAGAAAGATGGATGTATTGGGGAATGTGACTTTTCTCAGCTGTCAGAATTAAGGCTTTCCAGGACTGACTGGGTGCTTGCTGCTTAGTGCTGCTGTACAATACTGTGTGTATGCAGTCACAGCTGACTGCAGACAGTATTATTGCATTAACTCCACTCTTTGAGGAATAATGGTCTGCTAACATCTCCAGGACACAGAATTAAAATATTAAGTAGAGTAATAAAAAAATATGGTGTGTAGGATTTTCTTCTTGGATGCTGCTTCAACGAATGCAGGATTTATGCATTTTCATATTTTTTAAAAAATAACAGACCATTGTATATTCATGTATGATGCCTGTGGATCCCTTCCAACTCAGAATATTCTGTAATTCTATATTATCTAGTACATGCGTTAAATGTACAGAAATACACAGGAGAACTTGATGTGAAGTCATTCAGCTTAACAAAAGCCACCCATTTCACAGATGATTTAACTTTGATTAACCTACTCTGCAGCAACAGATTACTCAGACAACTGGAACTACACTCTACAGTGTTATTGCTAGGTGCAGCCTAATTTACAGCACTGCTTTTCTTTCTCTCTTGCCAAAATACATCACAATTTTGATGTTAACTCAAAGTAAAAATTCAGTGGTTCATTAAATCCCTTTTTAGCATTCACTGGCGAGACATTTGTTGCTATTAAAGATTGCATAAAAATAGCAGCTACTTTACTGCTGAGTTTGTAACCTTAGATCCCCTGATTGCCTGTCAGAAACAACATGGAGCTAATCCCTTAGCATGTTATAATGAATATTCATCGACATGTTGATGTGACATAGAGTCCCATTTCCTGTCTTCCTGGCCCTGTGACTTTTCCAAGTCTTTGCAGCCTTTTTTTTAATCTGAAATTGTATTTGGTACACTGGCAATCGAAGTGGCTCAAAATGCTAGTAAATACAGTCAATAATGAATAAGGTGGATGCAGTTAGGGGGTTGAAACCCTTAAGGTTTCAAATTTAGGTAGCTGACTTGAGATAAATGCAGTGCATGATGGTATTGTGGGTTCTTGTACTAGACTGGAACTTTTTCAGAAATAGTATGTCCAATGTTTCAGCATTTGGTGGGTGCTGTATTATTGTTATGCTAATTCCTCATGAATTCTGGCATCTGGCCTGCTATTAAATAAATTTGAGATGCAGGAGAGATAGGTAAAGTAATCAAAATAAACATTTCTTACCTCATTTTTCAGTCCAGCAGCTTAATGGTACCTTTTTTGTGAACTGTGAGAAAGCTTCCTGGGTTTGGAATAGAAAGCATCCTAAGTTTTGGATAATGAGGTCAACTTGTATATATGGGGATTTTTTTTTTTTAATTTTGGGTTTTTTTTCCTCCAGATCCCTTAATAAGAAAGTTTGCATGTGATTCTTCTTTAGAGGGAAGGTTTTAGATTTATGCAGTTGCACATAAATCAATGAGATGACATGTTCAATTTCAAGTCTGATACTTTGAGAATATTAAAATAAGTGCTGTATCCTGCATTTAAATGCAGTAATATCAGCTGGCTATATGCAGTGGAAGTACTATGAAGGAATTTAGAGCTCTGTATAATATATGCCATTTATGTTTCAAACATTAAAAGGCAGGAGCAATCAACTATATGATCTTCTGAATAAAATATGTAGATTAGAAGGTCATATAGCACTAAGGGGTTGACCATCTACATTTGACAAGAATTTGACTCCTGTCACTGAAAATGGTACTTAGAATCAGTGTAGTATGACTAATGGGGGCTTGGGCTGAAATTTCTAATTTGGGACTTTCAAAGCTAGAATAATGTATCCAGGGTGACCCAAAACCAAATTTCTAAATTTGAAGGCATCATTTAATTCTGTAAGATTGATTGGCAAGGCAATAAAGAGGGGGATTTTTAGCCAAGTGGCGTAATTTGAGTATGTGATCCTGTATGTGTTGTTCTCAAAGTCATGTGTGTTATCTCACATTACATTTTTTAATTAATCATTATTCACACCTGTAGTTATTTGACATTAAGAATTCCCTTCTTTAAAATGGCCACAAGTTGTACAGTTTTCAGGTTACGAGTCCGCTGTGCATGCGAATCCATCGAGAAAGGAGCAGCAGTGTCTTTCTGTTTCTTTGCGTGATTATTTTGCCCAAAAAAGCTTTCATTTTTTTTTAAGTAGCACAAAAGCTGTAATTGGCATGCTTTGTAAGGAAGTGTCAATGTGCAAGAGAGTGGAGATCACTAAGAATTCTTTTACGGGTACTTTCCCCTTTGCACCACCGCCTCCTCAGCAGGGTCACTGAGATCACTAGCTTTTCTTGAAATGGCCATTTTCACTGGCAGGTGCATTATACCCTGTATTTTCAGATTGTTTTTCCATTCTGAATGTTTGGCAGGTTGATTGCTCTGGCTGCATTGACGGAGAAAGGGCTGACAAATGCGGTTGGGCTGGCTGAAAAGACAGTGATTACTGTTTTCCTTTGTGGCTGATTGAGGCCCTTGAAAGGAAAGATTTTAACCTTCACCATTTGGTTCAAAAGTATGAGCATATATTGAAATCATTCATGCCATTTATCCTAGTTCTGTAAACTTGTCAGAACATAAAAATCGCTCAATTTCAAGTAATGTAGGATTGGCATACGTCATTATCATTTTGATTAAGTTGGAGTTTGTATTATTGTGTGCATTATACAGTGTCATTTAAAGCTTTCTTTCCTGCAGGTACAGTTATATTTTTATTGCCTATACTATGGAGTTAGAAAGATTTTCAGCCCTCTTTAAACCTATCACTATGTGTGTGGTTTGGCAGCTGGTATGGCCTACAAGCTGTATTTTGTTTGCAGGGTAAAGGCTTGTCTGTAGACCTCCTGGAGTGCTGGTAATTGCACAGGCTTGCCATTGGGGAAAGACATGATTGGAGGCAGTCAGGCAGAAAAATGTTGTGCCATCCCATTGCCACCTCATAGCAGAGAGACAATCCTTGCAGTACCATCTGGTTGTTGCTATCTAGTCAGCTGGCCTGGCTGCTGGGACCATGGCTTGGCAGCTGGTTCCCATCCCTTGACCACCCCCTTTTTTACTCTTTTTGTGTGCATGCATGTGGATTTTGGGTTCTTTTTTTTTTTTACTTTTTGTGTTAGATAACTTTGAACGTGGGTCAGGGAGATGGCTGCAACAAACAAGCCTAGTCCCTGTTGAATACTGTCTCATTACTTGTGATGAGGCGTGCAGCAGTCTCCTGCTGCCATTCCCTTATAAGCAGATGACATAGCTGTTTAACCAATAAAAACAAGTCTTTTCAGAAGCCTGTTGTAGAAAGTGGGTGAAGAAAAGCCAGCATATCCCACAATTCTAAGTAATTTAAAGGTATTTTCTGGTTTACAGTATTTATAGACTAAAATGTAGAAATGCAGAAAGTGCTGTAAGCCTTGTCAGTATTCCTGAACATTAAGATTTTGTTATTCATTGCAATTAGGGAAAACAGGTTTTCCTGTAAAGTTCTCATTGCCAAACATGATACAGAGAATGAGACTTGCATCTAGAATGACAGAAAAAATGTAATCTCTCTGCTATTATCTTTAGCAAAATTTGCCTCTCAGAATAGCAACCTGAAAGCTAATGTAAGCCATCTTCGTGCCATGTGCAGAGCCATTAGACTGATGCTTTCAGATCATAAGTAAGCAGCTGCTCTGTAGACTATTTTAGACATTTGATTTTTCTTTATTCCACAGCATTAATGTGTCAGTGTGTTACACAGAACGTGCATCCACCGCATGGTTCTGTGTAGAATCATAAATGCCTGTGAGACAGATTTCCACTTTGGATTCTTTACAATCTCCTGTGTGTCTTATTTCAGTTTATGCAACTCCATAGCTCTGTGCAGCTGATACCCAGGTGGAGACAGTGTTCCAATGATATGATATTTTGGTTTGTGATAATGTTATCCTTGGGACTGCATTTTACAAATGCAAGCATTTTAAGCTACATGATATCATTTTGCATCAGCTTATTTGAGATTCATATAGAATGTTACTGTTCCCTTTTAAAAACACTGATGGTCTCACCATAATGTTTCTCTTTAGATGAGGAGGAGGAAGATGATGTGGTTGCACCAAAACCATTAGTTGAACCTGAGGAAGAAAAAACATTAAAAAAAGAGGAAGAGGAAGAAGGTACAGCTCACCTCAAGACATTCTAAATGTGTGCTGTAAAGAAAGCCAACAATACATTTTTAATCTTTTTGTTCCATTAATTTAAAATTAATTTAATTGTTAAATGCTGGTTAGCCAACAAAACATAAAATGCAAAAATTATTTAAAATCATTATAAATACTGTTTTTCTTTGTTGAAAAGAATTGGTGAAAGCATGCAGTCTAGAAAATGTCTGTATACATTTTTTTCAGCTGCCCCTCATGAACTCACAGAGGAGGAAAAGCAACAGATTTTGCATTCTGAAGAATTTTTAAGTTTTTTTGACCACTCCACAAGGATTGTTGAAAGAGCCCTTTCTGAACAAATCAACATTTTCTTTGACTACAGTGGAAGAGACTTAGAGGACAAAGAAGGGTAATGTGAATGTTAAATACTTTGCTGTGAATTTCCAATACTTTTAATTGGAAAAGTGATCTAAGGTTAATATCTCCTAATTGTCTTTATAGAGAGATTCAAGCAGGAGCAAAACTGTCCTTAAATAGGCAGTTTTTTGATGAACGTTGGTCAAAGCATCGTGTTGTCAGTTGTCTGGACTGGTCATCTCAGGTAAAAAATAATGCTTAAAATAAACAGTTGAGTTTGTAAATTGTTGTAGTTCTGTGCATTTGATTCCCATAAAAGCACAGTTGATACAGGCTTTATTTCTAAGCGTGTTCCTTACATGCTCCATGGTTTGCATGAAGTAGACAGAGCTGTAGCAAAAGATTTGTCTTGTGAAGAAAGTTGGTTTTGGTTTATGGGCTGCTTTGTAGAGGTAACTCAGCTTCACTAAAAAGCAAGCTCCCTTAAAAGTAATGTGTTTTAGAGTTAAAAGAAAGTTATGATGAGAGAACAAGACTAATGTGCACGTTAATGCTGGTTTAGGAGCTAAATTAGCAACAACTGCAGTTTTAACTGACAATTTTTCCTGCCTTTATCATGCAAGGTGGTTTTTTAACCCTATTTTGGGAAAAGAAAACAAGAATTCTAGTATTATCTGGACCATTAGCCAGTCATCTTGCTTACTTTGAGTCTTTTTCACTTACCATGCAGTATCCAGAATTACTTGTAGCCTCTTACAACAACAATGAGGATGCGCCTCACGAGCCCGATGGGGTGGCCCTTGTATGGAATATGAAGTACAAGAAAACTACCCCAGAGTATGTCTTTCACTGCCAGGTATGATTCTGTCTTGGGAGGGATTTTATGCTGATGAATTTGGACAAGTACCTTCTTTATGTTTGTCAGTATAATAATTTCATTGGGCTGGCATTTGTTTTAATCACATATATTTGCCAACAGGTGTTGATAGCTAGAGACTTAAGCTGAGAAATATTATTCTGTTTCAGAATTTCTGATATCATTCAGAATTCAGTCTTGTTTGAGAACTCTTTTTTTTTTAATTCAAAAAACCAGGAAAACTTTCTTGTGTAATGGCTGAACCACAAAGGTTTTTATGTAAGGGGCTTGAGTGGGACTGTATACTACAGCTTTGTTTACTGAATAAAGTGAAGACAGCCTGAAGAAAAGGAATGCAGATGAAAACTAGAAACATATGCATGAAGAAAAAGGCAGATGGAGGTTTTCTAGTAGTTTTCTGAAAGATAAAAAACATGCAAATCTCTTCTATTATGCCAAGCCAAAGATATCCACATTTTTCCCATCATTTTGGAAAATTACACAGTTGAATCAAAATTTAACCTCACGTTGTCACATTACTGTCAAACCCCAGATTGCAAAAGTAACTCTATTATATCAAAATGTATTTCTACATTCTCTAAGAGGTAATGACTACAGAATGTGGCAAAACAGTATTAAAATCTTCTGTGTTACTGGGCCTTCCTTTGCTAATAAACTGTGCTAGGAGGAATACAGACGTATGCACGTGAAAGAAAAGAGGAAAACTTCATTTCATAATTATGAATTGAAACAAAAAGTCTGTTGAGGGGTTACAAAAGTTGGGGTGAATCCTTAAGTAATTGGGAAGTGAAATAATGTGCTGAATAAATTTAGGCAAAGAAGTTGTTGATATTTGGCCTCATTTCCTTTAGACATAGTGTCACCAAATGACAGTTTGTGTATTTTGCTGTTTTTCTTCCTTTCAGTCTGCAGTGATGTCAGCTACATTTGCAAAATTTCATCCCAACCTGGTGGTTGGTGGCACGTACTCGGGCCAGATAGTGCTGTGGGATAATCGCAGCAATAAGAGAACCCCAGTGCAGAGAACACCACTTTCAGCTGCTGCGCACACGGTAGGAGCTGAAATATCTTCCAGGACTGTGCCCTGCTGAGATGTGTGTAATGTCTAGGGAATTCTGTCCAGTGCATTTGACTGGCAATGCTTAAATGTTTGTGTCCATATTTTGATAGTTAGGGATCAAGTTATTCATAAAAATCAAAGTGTCAGAAAAAAAACAAGTATCAGTTTTATAGGGGAGTCTCATCTGTACTTTGGATTGGGATCAATCTTTGGAGCTTTGTCAAATGGTGAAGTTGTATATTTTACTGTACATTAATTATGTCAGAACTGGTTATTACTTCTAAATTCTTTTCTGATAATATTTTGGTTTTTAGCACCCAGTGTACTGTGTAAATGTTGTTGGGACCCAGAATGCTCATAATTTGATTAGTATCTCAACTGATGGGAAAATATGCTCTTGGAGTCTGGATATGCTTTCCCAACCACAGGTATGATAACGTTTGATAAATATATATATAGTATCTATTCTAGATTAGTATTTTATTAAAAATTCAGCTGATCTAATAAACATTAATCAACACTTTCCCAACACATAGAATTAAGGTAGCTTGATATTTGATAAAGTATTTCCCCACCAGTGGAATCAAAATATTTTCTCTTGTTTCTTTTGTATAGTTTTGATGTATTTGTGTTAGTGATGGATACAAATGTAGTAAGAAAACTTTCTTATTCCTGTCCAATCTTTCCAAGTAAAATTAAAAAAACACTTCTTTTGTGAAATCAAAAAGGTTTTGTAGGTGTTATTTTTTTTTTTTATGAAGTAAGTTGCTGATATTTTCACTACAGGATAGCATGGAGCTGGTTCACAAACAGTCCAAGGCTGTGGCTGTTACCTGCATGTCTTTCCCTGTTGGAGATGTCAACAACTTTGTTGTTGGCAGTGAAGAAGGCTCAGTGTACACTGCATGCCGTCATGGCAGGTGAATACAAACTTTAATTCTTCAAAGGAAATTAAAACAGTGAAAGGATGAGTTCCTGCATGCTTTACACTCAAAATTTTTTAAAGTTCATACTTTCTTCTTTGCACTGAAGGAGTTCAGAGTAGCTCTGTCCGAATTCCAGTGCACTTTCTCCAGAGTAAGAGTTTAACTGAAAAAAAGAAATGGTTGGAATAGTGAATTGATATTATGAGTTGTGTTGATGAGGACAGACAGCATAGTCACCGTGGTTTTATTAATTTGAATTGTAGCAGAACATTCCAAACTTCGTATCAGTTTTGTAGATAACTGTACAGTAACATCACACACAAATCTTAAATTGGCTAGCTGTTCTCCTGCTGTTCAACCTATTTTGAAATTGTCTGACTGTATCTTACCAATTGCTTTCTTAAATACAATTGAGTGTCCAGGTTTCATCTCAAATACACATCACCTTGCTGCACAGCTTTTTTGGTTCCAAAATACCCAAAATTGTATCACTTTTGTGTAACATCCTTCCCATCTGTTTCCCTCCTTTTTCATCACCCCTGATAGGAGGCTATTAGGGATATATTCTTACTGGTTTATTTCTGAACCTCCTGCCCTTAAAATATATGCAACTTCCCTTAATTTAATGGGAGTTTCATGCTTATTCCTGAGACTGGATTTTGTTCTTTGTATGAATTGAAGTTGTAGCAATTGCTTGAAGGACAATGTAGTTAAATGTGTGGACTGATACCTGAATGAATCTCCTGTCCCTACAATATATTTTGGCACTTACAATTAGTAGAAAATACATGTTGAACTGAAGGTCTGTTTTTAAGCCTGGTCTTCTGTGATCCTGCTGTGGTGAAGCCTTTTGCAGTGGAATAACATCTGTATAAGGCAGCAAAATCTTCTTGTGGCTGTATTTAAATTGCATTTCAGTGCTATCTCTGTCTGCAGATGTTTGGTTTCCAAATCAATTAACCTTGGTTGTATATTCTGAAACAGCAAAGCTGGAATCAGTGAGATGTTTGAAGGACACCAGGGACCAATCACAGGTATCAACTGCCATGCAGCAGTTGGACCTGTAGACTTCTCACATCTTTTTGTCACCTCTTCTTTTGACTGGACAGTAAAGCTTTGGACAACGAAGGTAACTTAGATAGTTCAGTGGTTTTCTTCATAGCCCTTGACACAAGGTGGTGCTATAATGTAAGCTACTTAAGGAAGTTCACGAACCTGAAGTCAAATGGTGTGAAGTTCTGAGGGTCTTAGCTGCAGTCCTGCAAAGAGGAGACAGCTGAGGAGCAGAACTAAGATTAACAGCATAAAACTTCGCTTTCAGCTTGTACATCATTTGTGTATTTCTGATCCATTCTTTTCAACCTTTTGCCTTTTGTTATCAGCAATGATTACAATGTAATCAAATGCAAATCGTATTATAAAGTCAGTTACCTCATATATTCATAAGGCAAATGTTTTGCTACAATTTTGTGGAGGACTAAGGGACAGCACCAAAACTAATGTCAGTTAAACTTCATGAGGCTCGCAACTGAGATACCTGTCATTTCCAGTGCAGGAATGACTTATTTCTCTATTAGTCTGATGCCCTGAGGAATGCAAAACAGAAGAAGCAGAGTTAAAATCTCAGACTAATAGTCACTGAATTATCATTGGCTTGATTTACAAGATTTTTAAAGCATTAAATTTACAATTTACAATTGGCTTGCTATTGATTGTTTTATAGCAGCAGCCAGCAAAATGGCTGCATGCTTTGGAAAGCATACCTTTAACAATAAAAAAAGCATTAGGTTTTAGCTGATTTTTGCAGTGGTGTTTTTCTAAAGCAAGTCAAAATGCAAATCACTTTTTACTTATTGCTGGTAATACTGTTGACGTTCTGTATTTTGCTTTACTGGTTAGTTTTATAGTTTTGAAATGTGGTATTTGGCTATTGCATTGTTATCTTTGCTTCTTTTCAGAATAACAAACCTCTCTACTCCTTTGAAGACAATTCGGATTATGTTTATGATGTGATGTGGTCTCCAACTCACCCTGCCTTGTTTGCCTGTGTGGATGGGATGGGCAGGCTTGACCTGTGGAATCTCAACAATGATACTGAGGTGAGAAGTCAGGTTAACAGTCAAATGCAGCTGGAAAATTGTTTGTACTCTTAATTCGGAGGGGAGGGTTGCCATAATTGTTTTATCATTGTTTTTAAATGTTCTGTAGTTCAGTAGTTTTTGTGTAGTAGATAGCATTGTTTGATTACAGGGTTAGAAATTACTCCTCTTAATGAATAAGAACAGTAATTGAATTGATTTATCTTTAACAAGAGAGCAAAACATTTGTTGGTGTAACACTGATCCATGTTGTGAAAGTGATTATAGACCAACCTACCACCCTGAGGCCTTGTCAGCCTACAGCTCAGCACTGTGACCAAACCTGTTACCACACACCACCACTGTTCCTATTGCCACAGTAATACTGCAGTGAAAGTACCATTTGTGTCTAACTTAGTGAACAGAATGTTTGGTTTGCTGGTGAGGGTTATAAACTTTATTATAGTAGAAACCTTTTCCAAGATTTGCTGGAGGTAAATCAGAGAAGAAACCTGACAGGTACTTAGTACTTAGATTTCACTATCTGAAAACTACACACAGAAGAAAGTCGTAGGACCATATGCCAGCCTGTGGCTTTGAATTGGAATTACCTGTTCTAGCCTTTTGGACAGGGCTCGACCTGCCAAAAGAGCTGATTTCATCCCTGCCCTCTGTCATAATCTTCCTGAGATCCCAGGGTGCCTGAAGCTGTGTCTGTGCCTCCTGTCCCACAAGAAGAGTGCAGATCTGCCTTTTGATAGCAGATGTTTGTACTTTGGCCAAGAGACAGATGTTGTTTTGGTCATGTCACTGGTGATAGCTTAAGGCCCCTGAAGTCTTTGTATTGTCAAGACTCTTTGATCTGCGTACCATGCGCCGGTTGAGGTGCTGGACACGTTTTTTGATGCAGCACAGATGGCCTAGGTGTGTTCTGTAATCCCTAGCTTATGGAAACCCGATGCATTTTCAGCAATGTGTTTCAAATTGGTACAGGTGCCCACTGCAAGCATCACCGTGGAGGGCAATCCTGCTCTGAACCGTGTAAGATGGACACATTCTGGGAGAGAGATTGCTGTAGGTGACTCAGAGGGACAAATTGTTATATATGACGTGGGAGAGGTATGTATGTCATGTATTGTGCAAAGTATATTGCAAAACACTTGGGTTTCTTTATTTAGCAGCTTGCCTTTCATTTTTTTTTCTCCTGTCATTAGAGGAATAATAATTAGGTTTAATTTGTATTTTTGAATTAATATTTCCTAGTATTTTATTTAAGGTGTTCCAGCATAACCTTTTGGAATGCTGTCATCCAGTCAAAAAGAAAAAGCTTTAAGGCTGGTGAAATAAGAATCAATGGGTATTTTCATAGAAATTTTATCTTCTTTGTAACTGTGGCACATGGAAGTTCTGATCCTAGCTTGAGAAGTACCGAATAAAAAATTTTGCAGTGCAGCAGCCTAGATTTTCTTCTTACAGGGAAGCAGTTTCTCTTGCATGTGTACTGCAGTAGTAAATGACTGAATGATGGGATGAGGATATAGCATTAGTGTTCCCTTTGAAGGCAGTCTCTCAGGTGGAGATACATAGCACAGGCTTACAATAATATAATTTTATACTTCATTGCGGGAGTCTCAAATTCTGCTTCTTTTATTGGTTAGAGCTTTTGACGCTTACACTAAAATAAAGGTAAGCTTACCTGGAACTGGAAGCTCTTCTGGACATTATTTAAGTGCTCTGCCGTTCAGAGCGAGCTCAGATTGGTTATCAGGAGGTTCCAGTAACACTCTCTGTGTCACAGCAAATCGCCGTTCCTCGTGGTGACGAGTGGACTCGGTTTGGCCGAACGCTGGCAGAAATCAACGCCAACAGAGCTGACGCAGAGGAGGAGGCTGCGACCCGCATCCCGGCATAGAGCCCTCCAGCAGCCTGCAGGCTGCACCTGGGAGTGACTGGATGCAAGTCCTGGAGTGTCAGTTCTAATCATAGCTTAGGGGACAAATACATGGATTCAGCAATGGACTTTGAAATGTATTAAGATCACTGAAAATCAGATCCTGCGTTGTTATGTTTTATATATAAATTACAAGCACATTCTTGGATTTGTGTAACTTTTAATACAGTTAGTTTTGACTTTGCAAGGATCTTTTGCTGAAACACTAACCTGGTATAAATTTGCTACTTGGCTTCTGTAAAGTCCAATCTGAACCGGTTATCTTTCTGAAAAGTTCTGTTCCTACGACTTTCTGTATTACAGACTAACCTTCACTAGGTAGTAAATCTCTGAAGCATTCTGTAATATGAATTCTTCAAATTACACATGATATGCATGCATATGTTCCAAGTTTCATTGTTTATATATAGATAAGCCTCAGATTCTGGTAGTGGGTAATATATGTGAAGAAAAATTTGTCTGTAGTTACAAACTTACGTGATAATCAGACCTGAATTAATGAAATACATATTTAATACCAATTTCCTTTTGTTTGAATTGGTGCATTAAAAGGTGAGACTGATTCATAAATAAATACTGTACGAGCACTTATCAGCTGCCCTGACCTCAAATCTGTGTCCCTGCAGTAGTTCAAGCTGGTCATTTTGTTTTACTACACACATCACAGGCTTGTTTTCTACCCCCAACCACCCCTTACTGCCATGGCAATTGGCCAATAGCAAAAAGGCTCCTTGTTATAAAATTTTTCTTTTCCAAAGGGTAAGAAACTAGACTTTATCTTAATTTCTATAGCATGATTTTCATTCCGTTAACTAGACTTGCTACTGGTTTTCTGTACTAAGTTGAAGATTTTTATTGTTACTGATTTTTAATATTTTTATTGAAACAAAACTTCTTACTGGCTTGAAACAGAACGGTTGGAATTTCTTCTAAAGGTTACTTTTCTTTCTTACCACATTAAGAAGTTTTCTATCAAGACAGGTTGCAGGGGGGGGTCGTTTCTTTCGGGTTGATTTTTGTAATAAATATTGTGAGTTTTTACTAATTAGGCACTAAACCAGTTCATAGCCTTTAATTTAGGACTCTACATTTGTTCTTAAACTGTTACAGCTCTCCTCAGCTGAGAAGCATGTGAACTGTGTGAGAGCAGGCACATCATGACATCGTTTGTACCTTTAGGCAGAAGAATTCTTAACAAGCAGAAGGTGTCTTGGTTTGATGAGGGGATGCTTGGGTTTTTGGGTGGTTGGTCTTGTGGTTTTTTTTTTTTTTTATTGAGATTACTTTTCATTGAATGATACATTTCCCTCACGCTTTTGTTTTCAGAAATCCAGTAGGTAAGGCTTTCTTTCTCATACATGCAGGTCATGTGGCATTAGTTTTGTGTAGTTTCAACCGTGTAATAATTTTCAATTATTAAATTTAATACTACCCCATCTTTATTCCTGCTTGTGGTTCTCCCGCACAAAATAGCTGAGTACAGATTAAAAATGTTGTAAAAGCCATACCTGCAACGTTGAGACCAAAAGTGATGCTAGATGCTGTAAATGAGGATTCTGGGAGCCAAACTGTCCAGTTTTGGAGCTGCAAGAAATACAAATGCTGTTGTGCATTGTCAAGTTTCCCAAGGCCTTGATCAAGGCAGTCAGCAAGCTGTGACTAAGGTTAAATGCCTGTGGGTCCCCACCACTTTTGTCTCTAGAAAAACGCAAGACAATTCACAGATGCAGGAGAGAGTTCCCAGAAGCCTGTATCTATCCAGAAACAGTAGAGAACAAGAGATTCTTTAAACACAATATAACAAATAAAGAAGGAAGCTTTCTAATGGGGTTATCTATGTTCATATTGCAGTGTATTGTAACCTCTGGCTCACTAAATACTATTCAGCAGCAAAATTTTTATCTTTCCTAGAGGCTAGAGCTGGAGAATGGCTGCTCTGTGTAGTGTTCAGTTCTTAAGCCATTTCTTCATAAACTGATTTAATCTCTGATGGGCCTGCTGTCACTTAACTGAGAAAGCAGAACCTGAAGAACCTGAAATCAGTTTATACCACTTGGATGTGCTCTATTCCAGGATGTTTAACCCTGTAAGAAACATGCAGAACTTCAGTAAGCAAGGCTGGAACCCCCCCCCTCTCATCTCTGGCTGCAAGGAAGGTGTGACTAATTTTCTTCCACACTGCCAGAAATCTAAACTCCCCCATTTCCTCTGACATTTTTGCATTTAAATATTATACCAGAGAAACTTCTGGCAGACAACTGAGCTAAAAATAGTTCAAGCTTTCACTTTCTCTTCTCTTACTTCCACTCACGTGTAAATATAAACAATCGTTTTTGCATATAAACGTAATACAAAAGTAAGTAGGTTTTTTCCCCCCACAGAATAACCAAATCTCATGGTAAAACTATTTAGAAATTAAGAGAATGCTTTCAATTTTTTTATAACAAGTTTTCTATTCAGGAAAAAAGCCATTCTGAGTAATAAACCCTATAAAAATTCTTGAGTGTGTTAGTAACTGGCAAAGCTCTCATTGTGTTTTGAATATGCTACCCTAGGAGTAATATTTATTACACATTTAGTATTGGCATGTACTTTGAGAGAATTCCTTGTCAAAAATAGTGCTGCAAAATAAAATATTGGATGTGCTCATCTAATTCTGTGTTCTCTTAACACTTACAAGCCAGCACATTGCATTTCAACTCCTTTGCTGTAACTAGCAGTGAAGGGCATTCCTGCAGAGGCTCTGTCCTGTCCTGTCCGATCATTAAATGGGTGCATCTGCTTTTCACACTTCCTCTGTGGAGGGAAAAACAATCATACTGGACAATTTCATATAAATTCAATGAAGCAAACTGACACAAGCGTTTTTAAACCTTTTATTGTCACGATTGTTAACAAAACACCTTCAAAACATCTGTACATTTCAAACTATTTTGAACTGCAATACCCATTATATAAATGTACGTGTATAGATGCCCTGATGTCTCTGTACAAAGATGTACAATATGTACAGTAACATTAAATGCAAGCTGTGCAAGGCAAAGTATAGGTTACAGCTTCATGCCACTGGTTAAAACAAGGCAGAGAACCACAGCTTCAATCAGTTCCTTGTGTGTAAATAAATAAATGCAGGTATATATGAATATTTGAAAGGAACAATTATATTTGCAAGCTCAGTTCAGCTAGAACACATGCAGCTGACTGGAAAAAAATACAGCAGTACTCTTGTGAACTCTTTCCACCGCATCAACTTTGTTCATTTGAAGCATCTTTTCAGGTCTCAGCTGCTACTGTGTGCTTGAGCTGAAGTGGTAGCAGGAGCTCGAAACTTTGGAAGATATAAACCAAATTTATTTTCTATACCAGCAAATGTAGCTGTAGCAAGTCTGTATCCTCCTATATGTGCAGGGTTAACAGGAGGAAGATCTGAAATTCGTGTTTTTGGGGTAGATTCTGATCCAGCAGGTTTGCTGTTTGAAAAAACAAAAAAGGTCATTTTGTTAGTCTAGATTTCATAAGAAAGCTCTTTAAATAAACTTATTCAGGCTTAAATACTTAAGTCTTTTTTTCTGAATATGGAAGACAGTTAAAGCTGACCTTAATTAATTGACTCCTATGGTGAAGTGAATGAGGTCAGACCACTACTTAATTTTAAATCAAACCCAAAACTGTAGTTACATTTTTACTCATACTTTTGTAAATTCTTTTAGATTCCAGTGTCATGAGGAAAATGGACAAAACTATCTTGCTACAATGGAAATACAAATTAGTGTACTAAAATAAATATGAAGTGGCTCTTTATCTCCTCATCTGTTTAGAAGTGGCATGCAAGTTTCCCTCAATTATATAAGGATGGGGATTTTTTACATGCTGCAGCTTTAAGTACAGGTGCTCAAAGTCAGCAAGTTGTAATGGGTCCCATGCATGAAAAAAGTTTGTGTTTTTTCTTTAAATTTGGTGGTTCTTTTGTGCAAGCTAAATAGCAAATAACTTGACTTACAGGCCTCCAAAATCAACATATAACCATCTCTGCAGAAGCTCATAAGTGACCAAAGTAACACCAAACTGGGGCGAAGATCTGAACACACGAGCTGTTAAGTATTACAAATCATAGTGTTAAACAAATAAAACAGTTCCTCAGGAGAGAAGCTAAACATTTTTAACCAGGTGTCACGATTTTCACAATCAGACCTTGTAAATACTGCTCTGATTTGACTCCTTAACAAAGCAAGTACTAATTTGCAGATTTGGGGTCAGCCTTAATAATTTTTTTCTCACCTCCAGCTCCCTTCCACAAAGCTGAAGGGCCTTCTTCCCTGAGAATCTTTCTGAAGCAGTCAATAACTCCACTGTATGTTGTCTGACCAGCGCGAGCTGCCACTTGCAGTCTTGTCTTGATGACATCAGCAGGGGTTACCAAAGAAGCAGCAGGCACACCTTTTAGAAGAAAACCACATTTAATTTGCACAAAGGATCTTGTAAAAGATGAAACACAACTGAAAAATACAAGTGCAAACTTTCATATTTTTTTACAAGGGCTAGACATTACTCTTATTCTTGATGCTCATAAAAATGGTCGTGCCTGAGACAGTAGTTCTGACTTTCTTCTAAATTTAAAGGCTGAAACTGGTAGTAAAGAAAATAAACCATGAAAACCCATTCTCAGCATCTTCTAGTGGTCTGGCTGTAGCAGTAGTTTGCAACAAGATAAAATTGGCTATATATGAAGCATATAAAAATTATTTGTGCAAATTTACTGTACTTGTTTATACTTTACAACGTATTTTGCAAATTACACATATGATTGATTTGGAAATTGAATCCTATGCATCCATTTGTTAAAGGTGTTGATGAGAAAAACTACTGCTTAAAACCCCTGTTCTACAGAAACATGTCTAAACTGCTGTTTGGACTGTTCTGTAGGAGAATAGATGCTGCTTAATTCAGTAGGCAAGCCATAAAAAGATTGAGGACAATGAAGGTGTTTAACAAGTCTGCTTAGTACCAATAGCACGATATTAGCCAACAGTGATGGAAGAACAAATCTCCACTTCCAAGGCACCACTCTCAGCTTTCTAGTCAAAGGAAAGGAGAAAGTTTTCAGAAATGTACTCCACAGTATGTAACTGTGTTATCTGAGATATTTCTGAATACTTCTAAGTACTATAAAAACTTCCTCCCCCTAAAAAGAGGAACCATCTTCTGACTTAAAATCATGAAATTAAATTTGACTTCTGCTAAACTTTTACATCTGCTTAATACTGAATAAAAAAATATTAACAAGTCACTGATTGCATAGGTGATGATAAACTCAGAAGTGTCACTGACCAATTCAGGAGGTTTTAAAGGAAAACAGAAGCACTGCAGTTAAACCTGCAAGCTTACACAGACAGCAATCATATGCAGATTTTCCTTACAGGCAGATCCCTTCAGGCTGTATTTTTTGCCTGCTGCGCACGTGTAACTGGGAATGAGTGAACAATTGAGAATGTGAAATTTGCAATGCAGAGAGGCAGATTCCTGTACATGCTATGAAACTACACCTATGAGATTTACATACATTTTTAATAGGGTTCATCCCTTATATCAGCAACACAGAAACACTAATGAAACAAAGAGAAACTGTTAAGTTTGCAATCTAAAAAGTCTTACAGGAGATACAAATTAGTAATATATTAATATTGTGTGATATATATATCTCTGTGTGTGTATAGTAAGCTAAATAATTTTCCATTTCTGGCAGCTCTGCATATACTATAGACCAAACAGGGCTACAAATCTGCTAGGTATTTCCTAGGTGGCCTCCCCTCTGGCACGAGGAACACACCAACTGGCAAAGAGAAAGTGCAGCCAAGCTATGTGTCAAGTCTGATATGGGAAACTGCTATTCTCACACAGGTACTCACAATTGATGTGTATATCTATACAGTGATTCCTTACTACTGTAACAAGTAGCAAAGGGCCTTGCTCAGCCCAGTGATATTTCTGAATCATTCATAATCTGCACGCAGATACCTGGTTTTTGTTTGCTGAACTCATCCTTGGCAGTGCACAATCTGGCCATCTCCATCTGCATGTTTAAGTATCCACCACTATAGTTCCTACATCTAGTATTTTTATACCCCTTGCCTTTAGTAAAAACAACTTTTTATCATAGCTGCATATTGTCTTTGTATTAAACTTGAGATACTGTAAAATGTTTTAAATTTCAGTGTATGGTACTTCAGCTTCTTTACAAACTAATGCCCCATTTTCAGCAATTACATTTGAACAAAGTTTCTTTTCAGTTATTCTAGAATCCAAACCTGGGTAAGTAATTTTCTTCTTAGCTCTTATGATCTCTCATTTTGTGTTCATCAAAGATTCAAATTAGCCTTCAACTCTGAGAGCTCAGTAACAAGTAAAACCCCATTGAGACAGACAGATCAAATTTGACTACAAGTTGCTGAGCTGCATTACGCTGTTTATCCACATTATGCAAATGTAATTAGCTCTCATCAGAATTACATCGCCTCCCACTAAGGATAACAGTGATCAAATTTAGATTAAATCAGATACAATGGTACAGTACCCTTCCTTTATATGGGGCTACTGAATGAATATTAAATATTACTCCCTGAAAGAAAAAAAATTACTTTTAGGGAACATTCTACAAAATTACCTGCAATGGCTCCAGCTGCAAGGAGATTAAGCCCTCCCACATGGCCACTTTCATCAGCAAACATCATTTTACTATGAGCATAAACCGGAAAGTAGATTGCAGAAAAGGGAATGTCTCTGAGGAAACATGCTTTGGCACCCTGACACAAAGAAAAGAGACACAATGCAAATAAATTCTGTAAATAAGGCTAAAACTGATATCCAGCAAGCAGCCCGAGCCCTGAAAGTACAAACTCATTTGATCTACTGCATAAGTAACACAGAAAGTAAAGTGTTTCAGGAAATAGATGATACAGGGAACTTGAAAATAAGAATAAAGCATATCTAAACTAAGTGTCAGGAATGAGGTAGATTCAAGGTTCATGTATAATTTTGGTGAGTCATACATGACATCAATCCTGACATCAGCACTTAGGATAAATAGTTTTTACACACTGTATGTCCAAAGGCAACAGAAGAAGCAACAAAGATCAGTCCTTACGTCTTTCTGACAACCAGGTCAGGGACAACCAAGTCCCTGCCAGCCTTTTTTCCACCAAACACAAAGGCACTACTAAAATACCAGTGAGCACTATAGGACCTCACACTGATCATCATCTGTTTGACCAAAGAAGCTGTGCTGGAAGATCAGCAAAAAGGGCAAAAAATGCTGCAGACTGGCTGCAGTTTAATAAGGAAACACAATGGTCACAAATCTCATCTACCAAATTCAAAACAAAAGCTTCAGCTCTAAAAGTAAATGTGCACATTTTTATAGCATTATTGCAGGTCTATGGGCAAATCACATAAAGCAATGTTTTGTAAGTGCAAAGCTAATATAACTGCTGAATTTACGTATTACCCCTTGCACTGGCAGAAGATACAGGAAGAAACACTCTTCCTTGTTTAAGGAAACTAATAGCTTCTGCTCCATTACACCTCATCTGTAATGATGGCAGTAAGTATACCTGCAGGGAAGGAATTCTTGACTGGCATTCTGCTGAAGTACCATACAGAACAGGCTTTTTCCAGTGGAATTTATTGACAAATCCCACCACTTAACTTCTTAAAAATCTGAATCCTACTAAACTTCACTACTGTTTCACTACCATCAAATTATTAAGACAAAGAGAATATCCTGCTGCAAATGTAACAATAGAGATACAGAGATTCAAAATAAATGTAAGAAAAACGCACAGGGAAAGCTAAAGAAACTTTTCACAAAACCCCACCAAATGAAATGAGCAGTGCCAGAAGCCAGCAGGTCTGCAATACAGGACTCCCTGTAGCTTGGCATAAAAGCCCAAAGGATAGAATGGGGGAGTATTTTTTTGTATCCCACTGCCATTAATATAGAAGCGAGTTTTCTTCAGTTTTCCACTGTGGGGCTGCCCTGCAGGAAGAGATTGGTTTTAAATTCATAAGATGTCTTTGTTTTTAACAGTTTTTGTTTTGACAATATAGAAGCTTAGCATAAAATGATGAAGGCACTGAAAGCAGAAGTACATACCTTATAAAGACCAAGAAAGCCCAAATCTTTTATAACAGAGAGGGCACTGACTCTGGGTCCTGTAGTAATTTCTCCTGCTACCTGCAACCGAATCTTTACAATCTCCAGAGGATTAGTGAAGATGACCTGGGAACCTCCTGCCTGCAAACCCAAGGAAAAAGAAGGTAAATTGCCTTACTAGAGCATGTGGTAACATACTGACTTTTGCAAGGTGAGGAGTGCCTTCACTTCTCACTGCATTGGCTGATATTCTCACGTAAAAATACATGAGAGAGATTTAACAAAGCACCTGTGTGGAGTCAAAAGCCCCAGATCAGAAATCATGTGTTTGTAAAAACAGATTTTACATTTATATTTTTATAACCCCCCTGAGGTAAATTAATTCAGTTTGTCTCTGCTTTTCTCTTTGAAATCACTTTCTAGAAGTCATGGCTGTGTTTAAAAGTCTATCAGATATTAGAGGAAATACTAAACTAATATAATCATTAAACTTGTGCTACTAAGGCATCAAATACACATAAAGAAGACCTTATGTTTATTCAATAATAATCCATCACCAATGTGTAGACATGCTATTTGCATTTAGAAGTGATGATGTTTAAAAGGTAAATTTGCATTTAACAGTGTAATTTTAAATTATTAGAGAAGGTGTTTGGAGTTTTGTTTAGCAGCCTGTAATGCTCTGAAGTGGAAACAAAATATAAAATTTAAATAGGAAGACTAGCATTTCAAAATATGATACTTGATAGAAACAGGAGTCATATCTTTGACCTGAGCATGACGGATTTTACTTGCAGGAAATATTCTGCTGGCAGTGTTGAAGGAGTGTCTTGCAAACTTCCTAGCAGTAGTGTTTTAAAGCTGCTTCTGATTCTGCACTTTAGCCAAAGACCTTCAAAGAACTGTGTCCCAGGTTTGAGAGAGATTCAATCTGACAGTTCGGTTTCAGAGTTTTTAAACCTGTTTAAAATGACATGTTTAGATTTCTCCCTGGTTTGCTGTAGGTACTCCCATTCACTTCTGAAGAAGTTTGTGGTTCATCACAATCCAGCTATATATTACTAAGCTTTTTATCCTCCCCTCTTCTTAAGATACCTTTTTTCATTCAAAAAATTAAAACCACTGCCTTAAAAATTATGGCATATAACCATTTGAATACAGCCAACTTTAGAAAGCATTTCTTGCACAATATAAAAGCTCCTCTTAATTCTGATCAAGTTCTCCAACCCATCAAATTTTAGTAAACAGATGCAGAACATCTGCAGTTAAAACTTTTTACCACTTCTAAGTTGCCCAAGCAATTAATTCTTTTTGTGATGCTGGGGGGGTGGGAGGGGGGTGTGCACACAGGGGTGTGGTGAAGTAAAACCAATAGTCTGATCCAGCATCTCCTGGACAGCCTGCATGATGTTCTCTGCAAACTGACTGACAACTAATGAACACTAATCCTTTCTGCACACAGCACAATCTTCCTCTCTTCCAGCAGCAGGCAGAATAAATTTGAGATTAGCCCTGATGCACAGTTTATAAGTTGGCAATCTGAATTATTCTAGCCTAGAGACAAAAGAGCATTGCAACTCTCATTAGCTCTTACTGAGAATGACCCAGCACTTCAGCAGTATCTATGGGCTGGAGGCAAGGAGCACCAACACCTTCACTGACCAAGCATCCCGTACTTCACTGAGCCTTCACTGAGCACTGATAACCTTTTGTTGCAAGCCCTGTTTATTACTTCACTCAATATTGACATTTAAAATCATCACTGCAACAGCTTTACTGAAGCACCTTGACCCAAACGGTGGGAGATAACCGCTGCTTTTGATTAATTATCTCCATTGTGGTAATTACTGTCTTTAACACTTCCCACTCAAATAATCAGTCTATACGGTCAATCTTAATTTTATTCTCTCACTTCTTCACCCCTTTGAAAGCTAAAAAGCCTATGTTTTTGTGGACATTTGTTGCAACCATCAGGAAGATCACAAGAACTCTCAGACCAGCCAAAGTGATTCCCATCTTCTCTGTTCCTTGGACTTACTGCACCGTGTTAACTCAGTTATCTGACACCACTCATATGTCCAAGGGCCTTCTTTAGCCTCTCCTTACTTCTCATCTCACCTTTTCCTGCTCATACACACCTATGCATGCAAGATGAAATGGCTGTCTTGCTAGGCAAAGTTACAATCTAAATAAAATTTAGAAAATTTGCATCTGGCAAATTCTGTTAAGAGCTTTTTTGTTTGTAGTGCATTAAGCATAAAACCAATTTCAAATGTTTCGCATTTCCCTGTATCTTTCAAAAAAATAATTTGGTAGATAAAATGTTAAGCAGCATGTTCTGGCTAAATAATACAATCGACCACACAAAAAAATTCTAATAACTTTAGATTGCAACACTAAGCTAGAAATTCACTCCTTCTAGACAATTACCAGCTACCTGCCTATTAAATATGTATTATTTGTTTATTCCATTTTTTATTTTTAATGCTAAAAATTAGCACACCCTGCAGAGCAGCCAAAATAACTCTTCCTATTTGCCTAACACCCATCAAAGAAACACAAATAGGCCAATTTGTAAACATTTCTATTTTCTACCTTGAATTCAATCTTCCTGCAATTAACATTTTCCTCTCCTAGGTGCACAGCTGCCTGTCTCAGCCACAGCCCTCTTCTGATACAGAAAGCAAAAGATGCTGAACACAACACATTTTAATAATGTGGTGGCAACACTAATTAGAAATACAATGTTACAAATTCTATATAGTTAATATGGAATTATGCATTCCAACAGTATTAGAAGATGATTTGTTGGTCAGGTTATTAAGCAAAAAAAGACACAAGGAAAACCCTACGCTTATATTATCAGTAGAAAACCGATTGAAAAGCTCTTTAATTACATCTACACTTTGAACATTGAGTCTTTACAGTGCTGACAGACTTCTCAACAGGCAGCGTTCTCAAAAAGAGCTGTAACTACCTAGACACCCAGTTAAATACTCCCTATTAGAAGGATGTCCTTCTATCCAAGTCTTGACTTATGCTGTTTTACTTGGAGCTTGGCAAACTTTTCTGCCCAGCAGTGATTTGATTCACACGGAGAGGAGCGCTGCATTCAGTGGAGTGGCACAAATGAGTTACGTCCCTCAATGGATCACAAGTACAGACAGGACAACCTCATACAGAACATGTGACACAAGAAAACTCACTTTTTCACTGTGTATTTTTTAAACAATGAAGGCAAGGGTGGTTTTTTAGTTTGCCTGTGTTTTCTATTTAAGTAAAAGGTGGCTATCTATGTGACAAAGAATGTGTGAGGCAGAGGAGAGTGCTGCCTTGGGGAGCAGAAGAGCACTCTGTAGAAAAGGATGCAGAGGAGAATGACACAAAGGATCTCCAAATAAAAATGAACTGGAAGTATGTAGGTTTGCAGTACAAATCTCCACACTCCCGTGCAAATCATTAGCAATCAGCATCATTCTTTTTCAAAGTCTCTTACTTCAGCTGTCAGCTATGTATGTTAAATACTTGTGCACCCATATATGCACACAGAGGTATACACTACAGTGCCTGAATTGCTTTTGGAGATGGTGCAGTAAATCTAGATTGCTCTCTCATAAATCCTCGCTTCACACATAAATTGCAACAGACACTTTAAAAAAGGTTGACAAATTTGTTTCTGAATGGAGGTTATTCATACACATCAAAAATACCAGTAATAAAAGCTTCTACTTAACCTTAATGTCATGTAAAATAACTCTACAAGGAGCAAATAAAGGAACTAAATCTGACAGCAAAGGTTATGAGAGAAAAGATTTAGTTTGAGATCCCACAGCAAACACCCCATGACATGCCAAAGGCTGAAGGAAATACACAATGACCCTGCAACATGAGACCTCTTGCCCTTTCCAATTCCACCCGAGAGGCATATGCTCCAAAGGGGAGAGGCCTACTTCAAGCCCTTCCTTCCTTCCTTTTAGAAACCACCACATCCTGGACCCCAACTATGTCCCACAGAAGCAGCTAAAATAAGATGTTACTTAAAACTGCCTTGTTCAAAAACATCAAATGAACTTGCATTTCTTTCTCTAGGCAAAGCTGATATTATTCATGAACCTAGAGTGAGCTTAGTGTCTCTTTTATTAAACAATCATTTTCTCCCTGATTTTAAATGTTCACAACAGAAATCAAGGTAAAGTAGTAAAGTTTAATTCTGCTTCTAACTTTATTTTTTAAAAGTATAATAAAAGAAGCAACATATCTTCAGGGTTTTGAAGGAAAAGCCATCTAACAGCTGTAATTCTATATTTGTGTGCTTGTTAAACAAAACCATCAACATTTTACATTATTTTTTCCAAACTAAATATTTGACACAACCTTATTCATCTGATAAACCTATATGCATTTTTGTGTGTATGTATGTATATGCATAAATATGTATGAAAATTATTTCTTACAAGTCTACCAAAAATATTTAGACTGATTCCTAGATTAAATGTTTATGAAAACTTATAAATCAGTGGTAAATTTGAACCTCTCTATGTATGTATGTGCAAACACAAGCACACATAACACACATCCCAACCTCTAATGATCAACAGATGCATTGCCTATATCTCCAAAGGTTCTCAAGACCCTTTCTGCCAGGCACCCCACATCATCTTTCTTCCTACAGCATAAAGCAAAAACATCTTTCTGATGAAACACAATCCATCCATTCAAAATGCTAAGCACCACACACAGGATGGGAAGAATCCATTTCTTCCTGTGTAACTCACAGGAATTACAGCCTAAAGTCACAGTATCTTTGTTTACTGTCACAGTAATCATGAATCATTTACACAGCTTTAGATGTCTACTTCAACACTGTTTCCCAACTGAGGATGAGCAGTTCCCTACAGCACCTTGCCCTTCCCGATGTACTCATGTGTCATGTGTGTAAGCTCCTCTGGGAAGCACTGTCCATATCAGGCACGTGCTCTCTGCTTCCCAGGGCTCTTCTGGGACAGAGGAAAGCACTGCCAAAGCCTCAGTCAAGTCTTCCTGCAACTCAAAGCTAATGGTAGCTGAAAACTTCAAAGGCGCAGGAACTCAGGTTAATCACTGAATTACAATGAAATGTAATTCAATTAATTACAGTAACAGTAGGGAAATAAATTGTTTGCTCAGTGTAAATATGGATAGTGCTGTTAATTATTAACAAACCAGCATACTTCAGGCAGGTAGGAAGATGGGATATCAGTTTCATCCATTAGGGACAAGAGCCCTTTCATTGACAGGTATGACCTGACTGCTGTAACCGAGCTGCCCCACGTAGCTGCTCTGCAGTTTTCAAATACAGCTACAGCTTGAGAGCAGCTGGGAATATTTGGGCTCTGACAGAGCAGACCCTGCACTTCCCAGTGACATGTACACTGCCCAGCAGCCTGCAGGTAGGTTTAAAGGAGCACAGGGCAGGGGCTGCCTGCGGGAGGTCCCTGCCCTGCAGTAAGGAAGGAAAAACAACAGACAGCTGACCATACAAACAGGCACTGCCTGAACAAAAGTCTTTGGTAACTGCTGTGAGAATGAAGATGTTTCTTCTTACTGGGAACATGAATCTACTCCATAAGCTTATGGAAGCTGAGAATGATTGGAGCCTGAGAAGTAAGATTTTGGCCAAAGCAATTCAGTCTCTCAGTGTCAGCATTTCTGGAGGAGGGACATGCCTGTGAGTGGCCTCTTCCTGGACAGTACAGAACTGCTTCCAGATATTCCAGAGCCAAGGATAACAACCAGCCTACACAGGGTCTGCTGAACATCACTCTCTAGATGTCAAAGGTTCCACCTGTCCTTATTTGTGGCTATTAGAAGACTGTAACACCATGGGTAAGCGTTGATATAGCACTGCCATCCAGAGAGGAGAATTTGCCATGTCTGCTGGAACCTTTCTCCAGCTGCCTCCACTTCCTCACAAGAATTCTTTTGTTTGCTGTTTGAGGACTGTGGCATGCACAATGTGCTTTCGTATACCTTGCAAGAGAGAAGGCTTTTAAAAGTATGAAAGGTATCTGGTGTAAACTCTGGAAAATGGCTGAAAATATGCCTTGCTCATCTTGTTCATCCACCAGTAGCTCCATACCAGAAATGATCAAAAACTGCATTATTCCTGTTAAAGAGGAGATAGTTCAACACTAAACACAGGTAAGTGAGGGTGAGAGACAGTATGAAGTCCACCTCCCAGAACTACATGTGGGCAAAATGCTATTTCTTCTGATATTATGATAAGGTAAAAAAGTATGTTTTAATTTTAGCCTATATTTATAGTATACTATTAGCAAAATATTTAAGTGTTGAACAGTAACAAAGAGCCACAAAAACCCGAGTTACCCAAATTCAAATGCTGAAAATTATTTTGGCATATATAAAATCCAAACATTCCCACATGAACCCATCATTTTGTACAGAGAGAGAAGGTAAAGAATAAAGGAAAACTGAAAGGCAGCATCACCCAAACATAAAGCCTTTTGTGTCCCTGCAAGGAAATGGACTAAGCTTACTGGTGGCCCTTCCTTGGATGTAACTGTTGGTTTCACCCCATAATAGTTTGTAGAAAAACAGAACACAATAACAACAGAAGTGTGAAGACCAACACTATTTCCAAGCAAGTCAACACAGAAAAGAGCTGTCAAGATGAGAACAAAAAGGTCTGAGGACAAAAAAAAGAAAGACTAATATCTGATTGCCCCTGCTTTAGCCAACTGATACTTTCAGACTCTTAACCTCACAGGCTTGCTAACAAATATCCTGCTACTTAGGAAGAAGTGGAATTGCTAAAATTGAACCAAGCAACAGCAGAGACAAAAAAATCTTCCACTGGTAAGGTATCAGATGATCCAGAGGAAGCTACAAAGAAACATCCCTCAGGTTGCTAAACTGTGACCAACCCTGCTTCTAAAATTTTGTTTAAAATTCTCCCAGATTGACTAAGATTAATATTATCTTGAAAAAGGAGATGAAAATATCAGCTCAGACAGTCAGCTAGAAGGTGTTGTGTTTGGATAGAATACAAATCCGCTCATCTTTGAAAAAACAACCAAGTCTATGAAAGCTTATCTGAAACTCAATTTCTGCATGTTCACTACAGTAAGACAATGAAGTTATTTTGAAAAAGGAGTTCCTAGGAAGTGAAAAAGGTTCTAACGTAGAGTGAATTTAGTATTACATATTTCAGTACAAAATATTGTAAAATAATAAAATTCATTATCAGATGTTTGATTTTAATTATGAATTTAAGCACAGCACAAACACAATGAATTATATTCTCTGCCATTAGAGATGACCTGTATTTGCTTTCTGTGTTACTGAGCTTTCTAGAAAAAGGTTAATCTTCTGCTAGCTACACATTAGAGCTGCTTTCTCACATTTCTCACAAAATAAACTTTGTACACTGACAGGTGAAGGCTCAAGCATGTACCAGGCTGCCAAATTCAATCAGGCAGAACTATAAGCAGCCTCCCTTCAGGGCTGTTTCTTTGAATTAAAAGTTTGCAGAGGTCAACAACCTTTCTGCCCCAGGTTTTGTTGTAAGCCAAGGAGGTTTTATACCAGCCTGTCAGCCTACTCAACTGGAAGTCATTAGTGTTCTCTGCTACAAAAGAAACTCAGCTCAAGCCTTAAATGTTTTATAGGGTTAACAACTGTCAGGGAATCCCACAAATGAAATCAGCCAATATGCAAAACCAAAAGAAATCTATCATCAATATCAATTCAAACCACCTACAGATTGCCAGAACATCCACTGAATTACAGCCCTCAAATTCCAACAAAAACATGGTTTGTTTTTTAACTGCATTTGGATGAGGGATGTAATTAGCACCTGGAGTAACACAGCTGCATTTTATACAAAGTCATTTAAACAGACAATTCACTCATACACTTTACCTGAAAGGTAAGGCTATATTGTTCATTTTCCCCCTATTTTCACAACAGTAAAAAATTTCACATACAGCAAGTTGGAGAGTGTATTTCCTTTACTTCTTAAAATCTTCAGTAAGAATTAGATTTTCTTAAACCATTCTAGACATCCCCATCCCTCGCCTAAAGGAAACTTAATTATGCCTATAATCCATTCTCAAGGAGTACCTGTATCTTCCCAAACTAATGATGAATGGCAACCCAGTAGAACATAAGGAAAGGGAGAATAGGGCACCCTCTTCTTTGGACTTTGTGAACAAAACCACTGCTGAATCTGAAAGTTACAAACTGGGCCAAAACAATTTGTTTAAGCACATCATTCCAAGAGAACTTAATTCAGAATTAAGCTATATTTTCCAAACAGAGAAAGTCCTTTTTTTAGTTCTTGTGACTGGGAGAAAAGAAGAGCACTCCTGCTCAAATTGACAAAGCACACCCATTAACTGTCATTCCAGCTATTCTGGACATGACTGAGAATCAATTTTTCCCAGGAATACAGGACAGATACTTACACAGCCTCCAGCAAGGACCTCTGCAGGGAATGGAATGGAACCATCTTTCTTAGTAAATTTGTCTCTGACAAAGTCATTAACCTAATAAAGACACAATATATTACACACTATTTTAAGTTATTTTTCTTATTAATATATATCAAGTACATCTGTAGCCATATGTATTAGAATGCTTGTAAGTGGTCATCTTTCACACATTTTAGAAAATAAATCCTGTGCATGTTAACAAATAAAAGGATGCCAGGGAGGAAAGGAAAAAAGAAAAGATACGTACAGTTAGCTTAATAGCCTTTTCTGGAGCAACACCTATCAGCTGTGGTAACAAGCCTATAGAAACAAAGACATCATAAGGCAACATTATCTTCCTAATAGAGAAAATAGAATTTTATCAGTGCTGTACAGAAATGCCTTTCTGCACAGGGAATATCCTTTGAGGTGGATGGCATTTTAAGTATGGGATGCTGCTAGAGCACTGCATATTCATACCAGTATAATTTTATATTACGATTTCTGTTGAAAATGATTATGAAATATGTGACCAGATCTGCCTTCCTCGACCAAGTCGAGCCTGATGCTGTTGCTGTACAGAAGGAAAAAAGTTTAAGGACCAAACATATACCTTGGATATGTCTACTGCATAAAAGTTTGACTTTTTTAGCCCCTTAGCATCATTCTCCCATAAAGCTTGCAATCACTTTTTAAAATGGGACAGTAATTGTGAGATATACACAGGACTGTGACAAATTATCAACTCACTTCTACTTGACTCAGTAACCTGCTTTTTCTGAATACTCGAATCAACTAAGGCTATAAAGGATTTTCTCTTGTTCAGTTCAACATGGTAGCATGAACTTCTTTAAACCCTATTACTAATAAGCATATTTTATCTTACTAAGAAGAGCTATTAGTGGACAGAAACTGATTTTGGCAAGGCCCTAGGTCCTGGAAAGTAGCTACTATCAAAATGAACTGTCACTTGAAAAACACACATACACTTTTCTAAGAACTAATAGGTTTAAGAAAAAAATCAGTAGATGGCAGTCTTAACTTCCTAACATAACACATTATAATAGCATCTGTTATTTTTAAATCCATTTTCTCCACGGTTGTTTTGGCATAGGTATAGATACAAAACTTAAAATAAAGTTGTTTTTGTTACATATGGTCACTTCCTAATGTTATTCCATGATTACAGAATATCATTTTGTCAGAAGTGTTTGCCAGTTAACTAACAAAAAAATCCCACAGCAACAAAACTGTATCAATGCCACTTTCCACTATTTGTTAAGTACAGAGAAACCATAGTTAAAAATATTAAATGTTCAAAATTCCCAGTAGTATTCATTCTGCAGAATTTTTAAACTACTTCCTTAAAAGGAAGCTCAGAACAAAGGTGCCTTAGTAGAAAGTGTGGCAGTTAATATATGCAGTGTAGTGTTTTCTTCCAACATAGTACTTTCTGTGCAATTTACAGACTTACTATGCTGAGGAAAGGTAGTTATTAAACACAAAGAAAGGTTGACAGGAACAAAAAGAAATGGTGCCCTCCCAGCCTGAATTTCTGATCTACCATGAAAAGACAATCCAGTTCTGCAATGACTATACTGCAAAAAACCAAAACCACCAGACAAAACACCACAAGACAACCCCCCTGGCTCCCCTTTTTTAATGGAGCAGAACTCATTGGGCACACACATTTGGTCTGCCAGAGAACCTGGGACACTGCATGGTTTAGTGAGGGACCTGAGAAAAAACTTTATTAGTTCTGAAGTTAGATGCCAAGACTCAAAATTGTCTTTATTTTCTTGACCAAAAAACTCTAATTCTCTATTTAGAACTGTAACATTTCCCGTTTGAGTTCAGTTCTATTTTTTAAACTGCAGAAAACAACTACATTGTACCATGATATTATGGTATAGATGTACTGTTATATTACAATACAATTAGGATAATCCACCTCAGGAATATAAGAACCCAGTAACAGACCCACAGTCAACTCCCTAAGTGTTTCTGCTGTTTAGTTTAACATACTTCCAACAGACCATCTAAATCTTGGGGTCCAAATCTTAGCAACATGTTGACCATTAACTGTAATGGTTTCAAAACAACTACATTAACTTCTTATCTTAAACAATTTTATAGACAATTATTAAACAGGCTATTAATAAGTTTAGCAAACTGACATTCCTTCAAACAAGGACATTTTTTTCAAGTGTAAAACACTGCTTTTAACTCATCAATGGAATCATCCTTGATTTCAAAGTGTTTGAGTAGGGTCAGAAAACAAAAATAAAATTAAAGTTATTAATAATAAAGTATTTAAAATTTAAATATAAAATTTAATAAAGTTATTTTAGATGCTGCTGTGCAAAAATAGGGTGTGGGGGCAAGAGAAAGAAAAAAGTACTGTAGAACAGCACTGAAGAATCAGCTTCACAGATGTAGCTCAGGTATTTGATTTTATGAAAGATTTAGCATGAAAAAAAGAAAACAATTTACCAGCAGGACATAACTTACACAGACTTCAGCTATTTCATTGACTTTGCATCAACATATTCCTTCCCTTACTTACTTGCATAGCAAAATCCTGAAAGACCACAAAACACTCCTTAGCCAGAACACACAGACTTTCACATACAAAAACTTCTTAGATACTGTCCATAAAGGACACTGTCCAATGTCTTCACTGCCAGAACACATCACAAAGCAGAACAAAATGCTGTAGCCACCATGTGATTTTGCTGTAGCTAAAGAAACAAGTGTGCCAATTAATAAATACCTTGCTGATCCTTATGAATATTGTGAACTTCATAAAGTTATGGGAAATTACAATTAAAATAGATAATTCAACTAAGTATCTATTCAGAGGGCTGGCCAGCATGTACCCTCTATGTAAGTCACTTTACCAATGTGATTAACACTTGGCCTAAAACTTATAAAAATCTGAATTCTTAACCTGTATCTTACAATTTTATTCTTTTTCAAAAGAACAATTTTCTAAGTTTTGCTGGTGATATTTTAAAGTAAAACAGATCAACATAATTCAACAGCAGAATGCAACCTCTGTTCACCAGATAAAATTATAAAAAAGGTCCCACTACCTCCAAAAGTATGAGGCTTAAGATCTTACATCTTTAAATAATCTGTAACATCAGTTTACAGATACATTTCCAAGTTACTGTCTTTTTCTCTTAACACAAAATATTTGCTGTAAACCCCATATTTATTCCTCAGATGCTAATCTACTCCTGTTGCCTGACCCCAGCCAAAACGTGCAATCCTCAATTTGTGAAATAACAATTATAGCCTCAACACTTACACTCCAAAAATTAGTTCTTTAAATTACTTAAGCAGCAAGGAGCAAATCACTAACAACAACTAAAAAATGCCCAGTTTTTCCAGCAATTGGCTATGATGAGGCATGGGCAATGGAAGGGAAATACTGAGCTCAGAAATAAAAGCAAAATTAGATATGATATCAAGTATTCTGATTTTCCACAGGAAACTAGCTGTAGAGGCATTAAAATTAAAAAGAAGGGGGACAGAAAATTACTGACTTTGTATATATATATATATATATTTTAAAATTCACTTACCTCTGTAAAGACCAAAAAAGCCTTCAAAACGCAAAACCTTTTTAAAGCAGTCAAAGCTGTTTTTATACATCAACTCTCCTACGACTGAGCCTGTGGTGCGCTGATTCTGCATACGAGTTTTCACCAGGTCTATGGGATATACTGCAGTAGCACCAACAGCTGTAAGAAAGCATCTGGGGTATTATTTCTACAGCATCATTGTTGGTGTAGTATATAATTATTGTGATGGTTTTCTACAGCATTTATTTAAACACAAAGAATATACAAGCTGATGTATTGGTATGTTGGAGGAAAGAAAGAAAGAAAGAACAATAATGAAGGTCTAGGAAAAGTCTCAAGGAGAATGGATTACATTGTTACATAAAACTAGGTGTGTAGAATGAAGAACACCTATCAGCATTACCACTAAAGAAATTTGTTACTGGTGTAGTTTCAAAGGACTGTGGAGGGATTCTAGAATCCAAGTGGTAAGGAAAGAAAGGAACTAGCACAAACAAAATGGTTCCAACGTCTGATTTTACACACATGTAACCAAAACATCCACCTTAGATGAGATCCAAGTAGTCTGGCAAAACAGTGTTAAATTAACCCAAGCTTGGAAACAGCAGAAATATTACTCACCTCCAGCAATTGAGCCCAAAGTGAACCTGTAAGCTGACTCAGCTATCTGGAGCCAAATAGGTCTGCCTAATTCTCCAAAAGATTGCTGCGTGAGGGAAAAAGAGATGAAAACAAGCTTGAAAATTTGCACAGGAAAGCAAAGGCATCTGTGAATTGCTTTCACAATAGCACAGAAAGAATCTGATAAAAATTAGCAGCTTTATGTCCAGGAGGAAGAAGAAAAAATAATTACTAGATAATGTCTATTGTGCCTGATGGATGAAGTACATTTTCCAAATAGTCCTTTTAGAAAATATTCCTTACATATTCCTGGTTGTGCCAAACCAGTACACAGTATAACCAAAACAATGATGCTCAAGAAAAACCAGACAAAATCTCTAAACAACTTTGCTGTTTTCTAGTCTATTGCCTTTGAATTCCTAAGGCATGGAACTCCCTTTTGATTCAAACGAAATTCAGTATTTCAAAAGGAATTCACAGAATCTCATAGACTGTCTCTATCAGCATAGGACAGATTTTAAGATTGCATAGCCATTAATGCATAGCACAAATAAGAGATTTCATGTCTTCAAAACAAGCAAAACGTCAATTATTCCTAAAAGTATTCTCCACAAGGCTTTTTAATGTAGTTTCTAATTTACAAAGCAATGCTGACCTCAATCCTTTCAATTACATACAGTATTATAAATTTGTTTTTAAAATAATACTCTAAACAGAAAATATCTGCAGAGACTTGTAATTGTTATTAAATGGCTATTAGAAACAAGGCAACTGATTAACAAGACATGTTCACAAACTTGCATTATAAAGTATGTAAGATGGGCCAAATGTTAGTTCAAACAGAAATAAAACAATTAGAGAAGAATTGATATTATGCAGTTTAACTTGTTCAGGCTATCTAATGGGCCAAGGTATGAACTGTTAAATTCCATAGTAAAGCAGATACTACAGTCCAGCTTCCAAACACAAATCTGTTTTTCCTAAAAGTACCCTGTATTGTTAGCAATATTGTGCTCCTGCTAGCACAGCTGGAATGTCCGCAGACTCCAGACTGATGCAGATTAGGAACTTCCACCCAGATTACCACACAGACACTTCTCAGTTCCCTCTCCAAGGCTACCCAGCCAAGGTACCCTCAGCTCCCCGAGGCAGCACAGACAGACAGAGCTGCCTCAACACAAGTTCCTCTGTTTGGGCTGGTGTTATACTGGATGTGCAAAAACCTGCCTGCATTGCATAAGGTGTTACACAGTTTATACACAATACAGGACAAAAGCCCACGAGGTCAAGATGAGATCATTACCTGTAAAAAAAAACGTGGATTATGTTTTATACCATTTTTCCACAGAATAAAAAGGTACAGCTAAAAGCACTTCCCTCCACAAGACATTCTCCTTTCCCACAATAACGCTTAACAGAGAAGAATAGAGAAATTCTAGGTAGCACCAAAATTACACACTGCACATGCAGACCAGCATAACAAAAAAAGCCTAAATCAAATGTTCTGCCTTTAAAAGCAATAGAAACAATAAATCCAAAGAATATCCTCATTATGGTAAAACCAGTATGATTTCCTCTTATAAAGAAAAAAAAATCCACACACAAAATCCCCCAAAGGATAATAAAACCAAAATAACCACGAAAATAAATTACAAAATTCAGATATATTTCTTTTGATTCATGTAATTAAAAGACATATGCAATGATATACCCCAAAAAGCCTTAGAAGCAGAACTAGTTCTTCATTCCACTGAAATTTTCTCCTAGTTTAGCACACCTGCTGCCTTTCAGCTGGTTTAAGATTTTTTTTTTTTCTGAAGCTTTACACGGTTCTCATCAAAATCCAATCATTGCATTTAGACATTAATCTTAGTGAATGCATCACTGAATGTTAAAAATCAAATTCTTTCTGAAGGAAATGTCACTTTTATATTATTAAATAAGTGCTCACAAAGTTTTCAGTTTACTTGTGTGTTCAGATGGATATGTAAATGAATGTAATTAATGCTATAGCTTTCAAATCATGAATATTTATAAAGAGAAAATTACTGTAGCTGTCATCCCCATAGGATATTCAGCTGCTAAGCTTTAAAAAAATCTTACACAATGAAAAAAATTGACAATAAATTAAACATGGTTGAAAGCAGGCTAATTTTCATTTCTACCAAATCTATATAGAGTGATTTTATGTAAAAATTTAGATTTTTCTTTACAAAGAGACTTTTAAATCATATAAAACTGATTACAGAATTGGTTTCACTTCTCAGGGACAGCTGGACCACACTGAGATGATATTTGCTCTTCATGAACTGCTATCTTTCATTTTGTCAATACACTTACTGTTCACTTAGGATAAAGTTGAATAAAAGGCTGTCCCCTATAAACTAAATACAATTAAATTATTTTGCTTTCTGGTGTCTGGTTTTAACATAGAATGTAGAATAAGACAAAAATATAATGTACTACTTCAGGAGTGTGAAATGAGTATATTCTTTTCTAGTCATGAGGGAAACTTCTACCAGTGAGCTTGTTTTAAGAGTGCCAAGCTACAAGGGTAGTTCTGAAAAACTGAAGTAAGTCAGTATTTTGAACAGAGAGGTGAGTATGAAGACACTGATTAAAGCTGGCACTGGAATGTCATTACAAAACTTTTACAAAAATACTTATTAGCCTGGATAAATAGTGCATCTACATTTCTGAGGCATTCCATTCCATCATTCTGGTCATCAGGAATCCACAGGAAGACCTTCACCACTAAGTAGGTTTTGGACAAGTATTGGCTCAGATATGTGTAAGGACAACCAAGGACATAGGAGCTGTAACAACTGGGCTCCATGGAAGGACTCACACTGGAGAAGTTCATGGAGGGCTGTATCCTGTGAAAAGCCTTTCCAGGAGTGAACAAATGTATTCATTGTAAGGAATCCAAGTATCCATATATGCTCATATCTAAACAGGCCATTCTGACATCTCCTACCTTGTCTAAACACATACAGTATCTAACAGCCTGCCCCATTTCTATCCTGCACAGCAATACACACAGCATGTTCAACCTGTCAGGAATCTGTTTACAGTGCATTATTCTTATTTCTCATTTGCAAGAACATGTTAACATTCACTCAATTTCAATTTTTTTTTCTTCTACCCACCTGCCTCTGGAGCTCAGCCAGGTTGTAAGGTAATGCACCCTCAGCCAGTGGTGCTATTCTCTCAATATCTGCCAAAGTCAAGCGCCTTTACACAAGGCAGAGAAAAGCAAATTATGGTCAGATAAAACAACAAACATATTCAGCACAGTATTCCTGGCCACACCCCACAAAACACATCTGAGTTTAAAAAAAGACACTTGTCATATCTGAATGCAGACCTAAGAAGTCTGCTACACTGGATTTAAGAATGCTTAGAGATGAAGGGAACACAGATTATTCAGAAGCAAGTTCTTCCCTACTAGTAGGAAGGAATATAATACACAAATGAAACCATTTCTAGCTATTTCTATATAAGATTTTGCATGCATTAAAGATCTATGCAAAATATCAACCAGTGCATTGTAGCCTTTTGGAAGCATTATATTTTGCTACTTAATATGTATACCTACAATACAATTAATAATTGTGCTTGGCATACACAATTCACTTACAAAATCCATGCACACAACAAAATCAATTTACATTGAAGAAATTACTGTAGCAAAATAGAAAGCAAAACAAAACCTCTTAAAATTAGGACAAAAATAAGAGGTCACACAGGAAACACAAAAATTAAGATTGCAAAATGATAAAATTCATGATTGTGTTACCCAGTAACGCTGTATAAGTCTGTAAGTTGGTAGAGAATATCTATTTCCAGTGGTGTAATTTGGCCAAAGTGGATTGCAGAGTGTGTAAATTCCTCTGGATTTAAAAGGGAAAGAGAAATACAACATATGTGTTATTTGTCAAATTTTCTCTTTTAATCCTTTCAAAGAACTTTAATATAACAAAAATTAAGTCTATCACCAAGAAGCAAAATCCATAATGCAGAGGGAAAAGGTATCTTTAGGAGAACATCTATCCTGAAAAAGGCCTTCCCAAATACAGACCAAGTCTGATTCCACAACTCTGACTTACGGTAAGTATTCACCTAAGACAACAAAAACCTTCAAATTAGCAAGCTGAATAAAACAACACAATAAATCACAATTTGTGATTCTTGCTTCTTAAGTTCTGCAAAACAGAACAGAACAATGGCCCATTTCACAGCTTTAAGGGCAACTGACTCATCTATTCCCATCATGTCCAGACTTCTTCCTCTCATAGCTGTGAATGACTCCAAGCTTAGGTATTCATCTGGCCAAATTACACAAGATGTTTATGACATAACTGGCAAGTTTCAGTTAACAAGTCTGAGCAGTGAAACATAGCATACTTTTTTCTCAGTACAAACCCAAGCAAGATGCATTTATGCATCTGTACCAAAAAACATTGCTAGGCAATTTGTTAGGACAATTTGGAGGATAAGAACAGGCATTTCATGCTTTCCTCTAGGGAAAAATATGCAGAGCATATGCATATAAGCTAAACAAAGAAGGAAGAGAATAAAAAGAACTTGGCATGCTTTTTACCACACAGTGGTTCAGATGATCCCATCCATACAGGTAGTAAAACTAGTGATAAAATGGCTACAAAATTAATCTGCTTATGTCTGTGGCAAGACTGAAATACAGCAACCATTCACATGCACAGGGATTTGTTATGTACTAAACTGGCATAATCTATATATAAAACCACTTGGATTTTCAAACTTAACCCATTCCACCACATTCCCTAGGAACTTCCTATGTCTAAGCAACAATGCATCTCTTTTAAAGAGCTGTAAAATCCTCAGTATTATACTGACTTGCAGTTACTCATTCAAGCAACAAGGCCAACACAACTCCTGTCAGAATCTTCTCCTTAATGAGCTAGCTGAAAATCACCCACAGCTAAAAAAACCACTTTCCCACTTTCCCAGAGGCCATAAACTCACTTCTGACTCACCTTAACCTACGTGCATCACCAATTACAAAACGGTCAAAATTTAAAAATTAATAAACTATAGGAAATATATCTTACCTTTTGTGACTTCAATATCTCTTCTTGTACCTGCTATATTACTGTATATCTTCCTAACAAGATCCATGTTATTCAAAAGGGCATTAAATGCATTGAAAAAGGAGAAGCTGACCTGATGTGATACAGTTCCACCAGCTACCTTTGAAAATTAAATGAAAACAGTTAAGTGCCTTAAGCACTTGTGCAATTTTATTACAATTACAGAAACGTTCATTTGAGCAAATTATGAAAGAATTAAAGATCTCTTTCTATTCCTGTAATTTTAAGATATTTTTAATAGAAACATGAGGGGAGAATTATTAGACAAGTTACTATTTTTGTGGTAAAGACTGAACAGTAGGAAACAATTAGGAAATAATCATATAAGTAGGTTATTTTTCAAGTTATCTGATAGACACATTAAAAGTGCCACCAAGTAATCTTCTGTAAAGAAATGCATGTAAATGCCTTTAGATAAAGGCACTAACTGATTTCTTGCATCACATACATCAATCACCATTTACTTCGAAGTCTAAAGTTAGTAGATACTCTACCTTTTATAAAAGACAGTATGTCTTATGAGTAAGGCAAGGCAAGATTTATAGGTAAGATATTAGGATAAAAGTTATTATTTTATCTTTTATATAAATGTCATTCTTATGTAATTTTCATACTACATGCTTTCAGATTATAACTTGTATGTTATTACTTTACCTACAGATCTTGCCAAACTATCAGGTCTGTAATCATTCTACCTCTAGAATCTACATACTGATTTTCCAAATTCTGATCTGAAAAAGAAAAGAATGCAAGAGTGTATAAAAGGACAAAACTGTAAGTAGTCTCCAGCTCTTGAGATGTATATATTCATATATTCAAATATAAAAACTGGATGCTTTTGTCCTAAATAACTTCCATTGGATTTGATGATTTTAAGGGTCTTTTCCTATATGGTTCTACAATTCTATGATTCTTTCTGTACCAAGCAGTTTGCCCTGCTCTAGTGGTAAGTACAGTAGACTAACTCAAACTACTTCCACTGGTAACTTAAACATGTAAACCAGACCGCCAACCTTTTCACTGCTGCAGCCAAGGAATGTTGCCATCTTTCACCCTGCCCATTCTATTCTGAAGTTGACAATCTCTAGCACCAAGGCAGTGAGTGATAAACACTTAGAAGACAAAGTGGGAGAGAAGTAGTGCCATCTTCAAACATCACAGCTATTAAACACTCAATTCCAGGCACTTTTTGTTAACACTTACTGAAACTAAATTTTCTTCCACAAATGGAGTTAGCATGTGGGAGCGAATAGTAACCATGATCTCATTGAAGTCCAGCCCAGTTATCACACCACTTTTATTTTTGTCCTTCAGTGCAAAGGCTTGTCTTGCATGTTCTGACTGCAGCTCCTAGAATGAATATTCAGAAATAGCAGATTAGAAGGAAATTCTGTAACCCACCGTTCACAAAACTTTCACTAACTTCATATTCTTATGCTACAAAAGTCTGTGCATATAGACAGTAGCATAACTACACTTTAAACTTCAAAGCCAGCTCAAATAAAATAAGAAGTCTGCATACTGATTTTTTCCACAGTTCATTCCACTGTCAAAGAAAAGCCTCAATTCAACTGTAAGGAAATACGCACTTTCACTAAATGATTTACAAAATTAATTTCACATACCCATGTCCTGCCTGCTATCTATTCCTTAATCAAATACTTAAGTGCTGGATAAACTTCTGATACTGCTCTTAAAGACACAAAGTGAGCTGATCTCTTACGTATCCAAGATGAAATATGACTGGGCTATTATATACTAACTCATTGGAAAGTACTTGAAAATAAACAGGAGGACAGTGAAAATTATATAATATGGATTTAGATTGCCCCAAACAGCTATCTCCCATAATGTCACAAATGGTCATTCATTTCACACAATTTAAAACTCCTATACAAACTGCAAAAACCTTCATACAAAGATCACTGTGGTAACCTAACCTCAAGATAATAATGATAGCTGTAAATCCCACACCCAGAAAAAGTTGTTTCCTTCTATTCAAGCAAACAATGAAGCCCATTCAGCTGTCATTCAGACCTCTAGAAGCCGCTAAAAAAAATAACCACGTTCTGACAGACAGTAAGAAGAGGGCAAACCATCTATCTTACATCACCTTTACAGTAATTTCTCAACTCTCATAACCTCATGAACAACGTTTTCTAGATCAGGGTACAACACACCTGCTCTGATTCAAGTCACAAACCCCAAAAGATGGTGTTAGACCAAAAGAGAAAAACAACCTTCTATAAAAGGAGGGATAAAAATATCCAAATTGATACAGAAATTACTGCAACTCATACTAACCTCCCCTACTAAGGGTTTTTATAATATGATGACATTAAGAGGTTGCTGTATCCTACATGGCAGTATCTTGGAAAAACAAACATAAAACCAGAATAGATATTTATCACTCTGCTCTGAGTTCCCAACAAACCACTTTGGAAGCAGGTGCAGAGAAGGGTCATAAAAATGATAGAGGACTGGAGCACCTCCACTATGAGAAAAGCCTCAGAGTTGGGGATGTTCAGCTGGAGAGGAAAAGAAAACAGCAGGCTCCTGGGAGATCTTACTGCAGCCTCTCAATACTTATGGGGGGCTTATCAGAAAGATGGTGAGAGACTTTTTAGTAGGGCCTGCTGTGATAGGACAAGGGACAATGATTTTAAACTAAATAAGGGTGGTAAAGCACTGGAACAGGTTGTCCAGAGAGGAGGTAGATGTTTCATCCCTAGAAACACTCAAGGTCAAGCTGAACAGAGCTCAGAGCAATCTGATCTAGTTGAAGACATACCTGCAGATTGTAGGAGGGCTGGACTAGATGATAAAAAGGTATTTTGATCTTGGACAATAATTACAGATTATGTCAAAGCACGTCTATCACACCTGACTTTTAAGACAGTGCATACAAAACTTTTCTTGCATCAAAGGCAGGTCTAGAAGTGCGTAATCTATTTTTCCTCACATCTACTAGACAGGCAATTATATCACAAGGTGGTCATTGTATGCTAATTTATGGAATTCTGTGCAATTACCAACAACTTTGTAAACTTCTTTTCTATGAATTACAATGTAAATTTTTCCTACTTTACTCTTTCTCCATCCTTTAAAGATGACATTTTCCTTTCCATTCTTCTAGTATAATGTTCAATTCATAGGTTTTAACTATAACTTTTTGGCTTAGCACAGAGTGCATTTCAAGAAGTGAAATTCTTTAAAGCCCAATCCCTAAAGGGTCGTTCAGCAACATCACAGGAAATCAGATTTACCTCCTGCAAGGTGGCTGCATTTAAGACCAAACTCCCAGTATGTGTGTGGTAGCAGGCATGCCAGTAATAGAATCAAAGTGATAGGTATTACAATGTTTATAAAACTAAAGAAATGTTACAGAAACTAAAACCTCAATAGGGGAGTTTTTATGGTCAATATAACTGGCTATACTAAGGAAGTTAACCTTCTCTGGTAGAGATTAGCTTTGCTATTGAATTCCTATGACAGAAAAAGCAGACCTTCAACCCAGTTTAGCAACAATCAGCAAAATGGTTAACTTCATAAACAGTATGTTTAAACAGGATGGCATTCAAGTTACAGCACAATGAGTATACACTCCTTACAAAACGGGTATGGAGAAATAACAGTTCATTATTAGCTGTCAGGATTAGTATGAGATAAGGATTACCACCACCACAATAAGCTCAAATATTAAGAGTTAAATGAATTCCAATTCCAACTTTGGAACAAGGTTAATAACTGACCTGAAGAAACTGAGTGAATTCTGAATAGTTAAGATGCTTCTTCCTGTTATGTCCAAAATGCAGTCGAATAAACTCACAGTCCCAGTTGAATGGGATTTGAAGATGAATAAGAGTTTGTTCAAATATTTCTTTGACATTTGCTTTGGGGAGGGAAAAACAACAGGTGAGCCTTGGGTACAGTGTATCTACAAACATTTCAGGAGGAATACAAAAAAAATATTATTTTAGTAGCTGTTTAAGGAGTGTTTTAGCTTATTAAGAATAATTGCCAACCAAACCTTTAAAGACCTGTAAAAGAACACATTTGAGACACAAATGATACTTTTTGTATTATTGCATAAAACCATGGAGTGAATGTTTTATTTAGTTTTAATTAAGATGCAATTTCCCCTCATACATGACAAATAAAAGCTATTTTGCATTCTGATATAAAAATCAATCGTGGTTCTCTGTCTCTGCCAGGAGTCAAATTAAGCCCTTTATCAAGAGCACAAATACCTGCACTACAATCTCAGGCAATATTTGTCATACTAAGTATGGTTTGATTGAAACTTGATTATTACAATCACACTGTCTGAATATGGCTATTGAAGATAGGTATAAGAAATTACATCTAAAACATATCATTAACTCAGCAGAAAGCACGTTATTAGATGCTTTTGATAAGGCCTTAGAACAAAAATCAAATCCTATAAAACATAATTGGTAGTCTCAGTTATTAAAATGTTTTAAGATAAGTGAAGATAGAGATGTCCTCCTTTAAATGAAGTAAAGAAAAAGCCTGCCATTTTAGATTATGGAATTCTCCACATGTACACTGTGGAACTGAAATCTCAACGCTAAACATATTATCTGACTTCAGGCAAAAACCTCATCTGAAAAACAGCATGCATTATTCATACACAGTATTGCCATTGCTGCAAAACAAGCCTGCTTTTTTGTGCAGATTGTCAAACACATGAACTGTCTAACAGGACATCCACCCAAGACCACATGAACACTTTTCAAAATTTCCCTCACAGTACCTGAAATGGCTTATCAACCTAGAATCTGTTAACAACAAAATAAGATGTGGCATACAGTTAAAATTTAAAAAAATACAAAAATATTTTATCTGGTAACAGATCTTTTATACATTTAAACAGTTTTGCAAGACAAAATGCAATGAGAAGAACCTTAATTATCATTTGATAACTCTATCAAGACCTATTTACTTGAATATATTGCTTTCTTTATGCTAAAGGACTACTTGATTCATTCATAAGTTTCAGTTCTGTAGTCTATTAGTTCTAGAGAAAATCTAGGAATTCCAGTATACGTTTTTATCTTTTCAGTGAGAAAAGGAAAGGAAATGTCCTGAATATGTCTCAAAACAGGGGTATGCAAAGTCAGATTCCTTGGCTAGATCACCTCTTTCACAGTTAGACTGAGACTACATATTCAAAGGGCAGATTATCGTTAGTTATTAACCCTTATGTAAAGGTTAAACACAAGAGTCAAAACCCTACACTTTAAACCAGTTTCCACCACAAAGCAGGCTGAAGGACTTGTTAGGGTCAACAAGAAACCTAAAAAACTATTCTGATTATTTGTAACCGTCTACTCATACCTACTCACAAATATCAATGTGCAAGGTGAGGGTTAAGAAAAAGAGAGGAAGCACTAAATACATAGTGCTATTTTATTTTGCCATAGTACCTCTGGAAGTTCAGTTTGCAGCAGATTTATTCATCATTGTTGCAGATCAAGGAATCAAGGTATGCACATTCAAATTCCCCACTTACCACTAATTCACTGCAGCTTCTGGCAAAGCTAGAGTCTCCATGTACTGAAAACATAAACAGGTCAGTGCAGCTCATTATGGAGCCTGCAAAATGGGAATGAACCCTGAACAGAGCAGAGTACAGGCTGGCTTCATTAGCTCTACTGGCTTGGCCACTAATGTACAAACAGGGTGCCAAATGGCTACTACTTTGTGTATGTAAAACTGACTTCTGACTCACACTGAGCTCCCCAAATGAAAACTTAGAAAAAAATACATTGAAGCAGACAGAAAATTTAAATCTTATTTTCACTGTCTCAAATAACTGTTTCCTTTAACCTTAGAGAAAGGTGAAAAAAGCCTCACTTTTTTCTTTACAAATTTTATTTTCTTATTCATCCATGTTCACTGAGACAGATTTTTCACTTGTTTTTAGTGAGACTTAAGCCCCTGGTGTTTTCATACCTCCCAAGCAATTAACTGTATACTACTTTAAAAAAAAACAAGAATCAATATCCTACACTTATTTTTTTCTTAATAAAAACATTTACAATTACTCATCAACATCTCAAGTCAAGATTCTTCAGCATACAAAAATAATAGTTAAACTAAGTAATTAATTTATTTTCAGTAGTTGAGTGTGTTGGTACTTGATGAATTCCAGAAATAGCTAACCAGCTTTAATAAACAGTATCCAAACTAGCTTGTTGCCTCTCTGAAAGCTGAGGTGCTTTACCCATGTCTACTTTCCAGGCAATCTCTAGGCACCCAATATATTCTGCATGTCTAACTTAAGGTTTGGGTTTGAAGATACACTTTGTATATGCTTAATTACTTCCAGGTTGGCTTGGTTTATGAAACACTTGGGGTACAGAGGCAAAGCTGTGTATGTGTTCTGAAAAATCACTGAGCCACAGAATGGTTTGAGACGGAAGGAACCTTAAAGGTCCCTTAGTTCCAGCCCCCCTGATGTGGGCAGGGACACCTTCCACTAAACCAGGCTGCTCAGAGCTCCATCCACCCTGACCATGAGCACTTCCACAGACGGAGCATCCACAGCTTCTCTGAGAAACCTATGCCAGTGCCTCAGCACCCCCACAGCAAAGTAACTGACCCAGTTAAACCCACGGGAACATTAAATACAATTTACCAAACCCACCTGAGATTCTCAAACACCTGTCAGGTGCTAAAACTTACTGTATCTACCCAAGAGCAAGTGTGCTTTCTTCACATTATATCAACAATACCTTTATAATCCAGTGCTCTTGGTTCTTCTATTACATTAATGGAAACAGCCACCACCACAGCTAACTTGTATGAGAAGCAGCAAACAGCCAACCACATTGCAGAAATTATACATGTGATCATCTCCTACACTTTCACCACTCTGAATTATCAACAAATGTTCAATTCTTTTTTTTTTTTTTTGTTTCCACAGTAGAAGCAAAGCACTGACAACAAAGAAAAGCAACATTAATGTACAGATGCTGGCTTTGCTTTTTTTTTCCCCCCAGTTTTCCTCAGTCAAAATCTAGTAATGCTTCTAAATTAAGATAAACTACAAGTGTTTCAAATTTCCAACAGAGCTATTCTGCAGGGGGCAAACAGCAAATTATTTTTCAAGCCTTTCATTTTAGTAGGACATTTCACAGAATGCATTCATTGTCCCTGTCAATAGATGTTGCTCATTTACTAATGTCTTCTACTCTTTGCTCACCTTTCTGTAGTGGAATTCTTTCCTACTGAGCTGATAACTTTCTTTCCAGGTTTATAGTAATGCATTTTCTTCTCAGATAGGCACAAAAGTCAGCAGTCTGATGACATACTCAACTTACCATCAGCCCCAGGAAGAATAAACCTACTACTCTAGTGTACTGTACATTACCTCCAAGGCGACACGCATTCTCGCAAGATTGCTTCGGAATTTCCCCACCCAATCATTTTAAACAAATTATAGATGCTTGGAGCAGATATCTGCAGGCAGCACACACATGGCTGGCTCAACTTCTATCAAACACTGTTACCTATCAGGCTCAGAAAAACTACACAAACCCCCAAAGATTCTAGGCAATAATCAATTTCATGTAAGGAGGAGGAATACTTTAAATTATAAACACTATGAGGTCTCGTTGGTGGCCCATTGTGGGCATGAGCTCAATACTCCAAGTAAGCCTTGCAGCAGTACCTATTATTTATTTTGACTTATCAGCTCCCCAAGCAGCAGAGTGGAAAGCTCATACAATTCTAGTGCCATCAACCTGTTAACAGAGTTCGTCATTCCCTCGCACCAGTGATAAAAAGCAATCACACTTCTTTGGGGCACAAAAACATAAAAGTGGCAAGTTTCAAGGAGCAGCATAAGTATGTTAAAGATTTGTTGTTTAACAGGGTTGTTTTGGGTTTCTTTAAATCTATCTACTCAGTAGTCTAATGTCCAATTTGTGCATATTTCATGCCTAATGTACACAATGAATTTTAACATTTATATGTTGCTATTGTTCTCTATTTCTGCTAACAGCATATTTTCACTTTGAAGGATAAAATAACAAACCACAGTTAAAGGCAGAAAGACATTTCTGCATTATGTGATGCAGGAGAAATGTATTAAAAGTAATCCAAATGTAACACAGTAATTACTTTTATGTGAGAAAGTTTAACTAGAAATAGTTACATTTTGTTTCTACTCTTATTTTAAAAGGATTACTGAGTCTATTGAAAGATGAATGACAGCCATAATAAAAAGTTGTCAATACATATAATTTTAACACAAAGTTCTGCTTTTCTGCTCCCTCCTGCTGAACTGTGATTTTGGAAAAAAATTAGTAGTAGTAGTAGTAGTAGTAAGAGGCATTCTCATTCTGCATTGCTTACAAGCATTAAAAACTGTAGTTCAAGTCTGAAAAAAAAATCATGCAACACAATATAAAAGTCCTAACAGTGACATTTCCTACATTATCTGCCTGTGTTAAGCAAAAGACACTTTGAAAACAGGCAACTAATGCAGAACTAACAGGAGGCAAAAAAAAACCCAATAGCAGTTCTGGTTTACAGCTCTTGATGAAAACATGGATTTTTCCCTCACATCCTCGTGTCTGTAGTCATGTGATTTTGAGTGTTTTTCTGTTTATTTTTAAAAATATATTTCCAGTATTTATGTCCAGTAATAGTTTTGAAAGCAGAACTTTTAAGATTAAATCCCAATTCTAGCATTTTCAACCCAGCTGCCCTTTTAGAAATGGTGAAGGACTGAGTACTAGAAGTGAACCCTGTTCCCTGAGAAATAATACTCATAAGCAAAGCACAAACATGCATTCAACTCCTATCTTTTGTTCTTGCTCATCTTCTTCCAGTGTTCTCAAACTCTATGTCCTGATTAAGGGAAACCTGAACTTTCTCTCTCAGATTAAAACTTGACTAAGAAAACAGATTGGCCAAAACTTCAGTATCCCTGCATACTGAAATTCTGAAACTACTAAATTGATGGTTATTGTTTTAATTCATCAGTATTGTACAATTTTCATATAGTTACATTATGAGGAATCTGATCACCTTCCTCTCCCCAATGCCTTTGAAGAAGATGCTGTTATACTCTGCAAAATATCTGCAATTAGATTTTGAGTGCAGGATGTTTTTAAAAGCCTTAAATTCAGTTCCATAAATATTTTCCAATTATCTCCAAAATAATTCTGAATACAGAAGAATCACAGACATATTTTAGCTCTATCTTTCCATCCATACTAGCATGTGTATTTAACTGGAAAAGCATCTCTCAAACTCGCCAGTTTATCAAAGAACGTCTTTCTTCGTTCTGACACTACGAGGAAGAACAGCTGAAAAATGCCTTGAAATTGTATATTCCAATTAAAAGTGATGCAGTCCAGATCACTGCATGGTGTGCCAGAGAGATAAATTACAAAGAATCCTTTCATTTCCAGTTAGACAACTTATTTTTATGGAGAGGTTTTGTAGATAACGGACTTTGCCTTTTAAACACAGTAAAGATTATCTGTTTCAATATCAGAAAAAAAAAAAGTAGTTTGAGCAGATTTAATATTCAGGTTTGCTTTAACCTGAAGTCAGGTCAGAAGATCTGCAAAGAATATAGAAATAAAAAAAATATTCCTTAGTACAATACCATTAATTTTATGGAGTGTTTTTGAATATTTCACTCATGTTAAGTAGCACAGTCAATACATCCCATAATCAAAGGAGCAAAGTGCTTGTCAGTCTTCTCTGGCTACAGACAATAACCTGAAAAAAAAATCACTTGTCTTCATCAGCTTTACCTCTTAGCATTTAAATATTTTATGGATAATGCAGTATTGTAAGGGCTCAGCAGCAATACATTTCACATAAAATATTCACCTAGGAAGCACTGATGAAGATGTAGAAGCACTTGGTTAGGAATACATGCTTTTTCCTCTATTTCTCCATGATTAAAAACTTGTTTAAACTACACTGTCACTTGTATCAATGGGTTACTAAAATAGTAATTTTACTGCTTTTTATTCACCAAGCTGACAGCAAGTCCAGTGCAGCTGAACCACGCAGAGAGTGCTGAGCATGCTGTGCAGTTTGCTCAGGCAAAGTAGGTCCAGTCTCACGTTCTTGCAATGGACCTACGTTACAAATGTTGCAGAATACGAACTACACGTTTATGGCAGTTATTCATACAAGATTTCTGGATGTCCAAAGCTCCTGGAAAAGTGTCCAAAGCAGTAAAAAAAAACAGTAGATAACATTTAAGTCATAGAAGGCTTCACAGAAGGCTTCATGTTTGAATACATGATATGGCAGAAAAAGACACTGATTAACTTAGCACACAAGAATTTCTACAAAATAGTTTCTAAAGTCTTCTTCTAAGGCAGTTCTTCTGTGACACCATTAATAGTTTCATCACTGGAGAGTTGGAAGCTAAGTATTTTAAGAGACAAGTAGCAGACTGAGGCTCAAGAGGACTGTAAAATGCCGAAGTGCTTGAGTACGGTTCAAAATCATGTCAGTAAATAAATCCTGAACAGAAGTTAACCCAGCTAGAGCAGCTTGCTTACACAGACATAGTTCTAAAATCAACGAGCACACAATTTCCCCCAGATAACTGAAAATTTGAGTAGATGAGAGCATTTTTTGTGAACGTTTTATCTCATACAAGGCCAGTGTTAGTTCTAATTACTGGTCTAACAGACTCAAGTTGATTCTGTCTCTTGCTTCGGATGCACAGTGCAGAAAAAAACCTCAGTAAATCCATGTTGCTTCTGGCAAGACTTACTGGTTTGAGATAGCTTTGGCATCAATGCAATCACATCCACATAGCATTTCATCTGAGCTAGAACATCTTGACTTGCATTTGCTCTCACAACAAACACAGTTTACCTGCAGACTGCATACATTACAGTCTATAAAAGACCCAACTTGTCTGACAGTGATTCTCACACCAATTGGCTAAACTTACTCCACTTCAGTATATTTCCAGTAATTTGCTAAAACCTTTAACGCTTACGTTTCTATACTGTCCTGTTTTTACACGAAACTAAACTCTGTGCCTTTCTGTTTATGTGGTAAGAAACTCAAAGGGTGAAGATCTCATTTATAACACAGCCATAAGACTGACTTGGAAATTGACTGCAGGGTTACCATATTCTGAAGATGTCACAGGTCATCACTGACATTTTTCACACTTGTATTAATATGTATGATATGCGTATGAAGTAAAAGTAAGTAGCCCATGTTACAAACAAACAAACAAAGACAAAAAAGCAGCAGTAAATGTGGGAACTGTAGCACAAAAAATATGCACCATGTTATGTTAATTACATGATGTTAAACATAGTAATAATCTCAATATATTAATTTTGTAAAAAAATACAAGAAAGCAATAGAAAATTTAAAATTCTCTCAAGAATTTCCTTTACAAGACTTAACAGCCTTACCAAAAACTCAGCAAGGAAGATACAGAAAAAAACAGAGATTTTCTGGTTTACAATTTCTCTTGTGTTTTCTTTTAGACTTTAATGATATAAAAATAATAATCCTCAGTCTAACAGAGGAATTTGTATACAATCTGAAATGGCTTATTGTTCAATTATGGAACCAGCTATTTCAAGCGTGTTCATGAGAGCTACCAAGTTCAAACACCCATTTTGTAAGATTATTAAATAAACCGTCTTTAACATGGTCAAAGTGATTGCAGCAGTTTGTCCAATTCCTTATGACTGTATTTACTGACTTCACCTTTATTTAAATTCTAAAAGATTATCTTTTCAAGATGTTGTGCTTCCAAACTGCTCGGTATCTGACTCTTCAGCTAACGATGTAATTTAACAGGCATCATAAGTCCAACAATTTGTTTCCATAAAAAGACCTTCACTTTTTTTTTTCCCAACAAGTTACAGCCATTTTCATAATAATGAAATAGTACAAACAGCAAGTGGTTACAAATCCAAACATAGTTTGTATTTTCTTTATTGAGTGCTTTATTCTTTTGGATAGAAATAACATTTAATTCTCGTTCCATTTTATTAAAATTCTTACCATTGATTTATCCAATTTTCATAAACATGAAGCTTTAAAAAATAAAGCCTAGTCCTCCTCAAACTGCAATGTTAGTAACAGTTATTTAGCAATATCACAAAGCAGTATTGTTAGACTCAAGACTTTGGTTTAATTACTAACTTATGTGATCAGGTAACAAAGCCAAAGGCCAGATTTTCTTCCTAATTTTGCAAATATATGATCTAGTTGTAAGTTACACTCATAACATCAAAGCAAGATTTGATCCTCAGGAAAAGGAACACTATGACAGGAAGTCAAATTATTAGACATCCTTAATTTCCATATTGAGCTCTTACTACATTGTATGAAATGAGAAGTATTCAAAGATATGTGAAGATCCAGAACATATCTTAAAACTCCCTTATGGTTGAAGGAGTTTGAAGTCCAGGATATAGAATTTTAGTCAGGATGACACTGAACATCACTGTATTTGCTACTTCAGGAAAATTAAAAACCTTGATTCAAGAAGACAGAGAAAAACTTATTTTGTCTCTGTGTACTTCTTAAGCTTGAATTGAAAGAAAAAGAAGTTCTACTCATGCAGAGTCTTAGGAAAACAGTACAGTACTGCACAAACTGCATATCTAAGCACCTGTGGTCATGAACCATTATTATGACAGATACTATTATAATCACTTTCTTAAAACTGTTTTTCTTTAGGTATTCTTACCAAATGTTACTTCTCCATTGCCATTCCTGTCAAATAACTGAAAAGCAACAATGAATATTGCATCTGGAGTACACAAAACAGATTCAAATGCCAAAAATTCTTGGAAGGAAATTAACCTAGAAAGGAAAACAGAAAAGTTACAAAGATTTTTTTAAATTGTTCATAATATCAGTGATAATTTTCATTTGATACTCTAGAAAACAGTGCGATGCAAATATTGAATAAAATTCTAACTTAAAATAATTAACAGTCTGGAGACTGAAAGATATGCTACATTTAAGCAGTTAACATTTATGCAACTCAAAGTTTCTTCCTCTATGAAGGGACTGAATTCTCATTGAACACCTACAAATTACTTTTTAATTACAATGCAATCAGCACCTGAAAATTAAGATATAAAAATTCTAACAACATGAAATTTACAGGTCTGTCATTGTATTATTATAGATGTATTTCTATTGAGAAATTATACTGTAATGCAAGTACAGGAATACACTATAAAACACACATTTTCTTATAATACACAATGTTCATAAAAAACAAACAGGTTCAGAAAAAGTTACACTTCACTGAGCATATGGAGAGGATACTACACTCCAAAAATAACGTGAGCCATGTACTCAGGGCCAAACAGAAAACACCTAGACTCAAGGACAGGCATGACAAGGCAGGGAAGGATCTGAGTGTAAGAGCAGATGACAAGATTCTGAGCTGTGTCAGTCACTGTGCACAACTCAAGATGCACAGGTAAATCTAAGTCCTTGTGGTCACCACATACAAACTCAGACTTGAATGTATGCACAGATATCTTATTAGGATAATAATAAGTAACTTTTATAGAGGAACTCTGCTTATTCTGACTAACACAAAAATCTCCTTCAGCTGTATGTATGAACAGCTGCGGGAAGACAAACCTGAAGCTAAGCATAGATAAAGGATAACATTGGCACAAGAAAATAATGGGATAAATCGTGGGATATATATTTTAGCATTAAATGGTCAATGGGAATAAGAATTTCAATTACGTCTTTTATATTAAACAAAAAATTTACTATATATCAGTAAATGCTGTTAAAGCAGAGAATATCACTCTTTCCTAGAAATTTTCCTAGAAAATGCACATAATTGATCTCAACTTATTATTCATCATGAGATCATTAGCTCATAGTGATTACTTCAAACATTACTGCTTACTGTTAAAGAGCCATTATAAAGTCCGTTCCTCACAGGAAAAAAAAAAAAAAGAAGAAAAATCACACTATTCACACTATTCATTACTATATCTAGTCTTTCTCTGTCTAAGTACACATGAAGTAGAATTGAGATACTTCAAAAAGGTTAAATACATTAGCATTCTTTTATACATGCACTGCACAAGAAAGACATGAAGAAACCTAGTGACTTTGAAAATAATTAAGATAATGAAAATACAAAAGTGTTATATTTACCACATTTTAGCCAGAAAAATCAGAGATATGAGAATGGGTCTTCACATGCAAAGTCAATTTCATCCAAAGGATGATCTTGATAAATAAAGTGTTAGTATCAAATAAACAAATTTCCTTTATAATAATTGTAAATACTATAATTTCAAAATATATCTCACATACATGCATAAAGCTGACACACAAATTAACTCCTAACCAGGAAGCTTTACAAATGACAAAACCAAGTGCTGATCTCTGTAGAATGTATTCATAGAAGCCTGAACCTGAAAGAAGACATCTTCAGCAGTCTCACTGTAAGAGTGCCTACAGCAAAAGGAGATGGACAAATTCAATTTCCTTTCCACATATTCAACTTGCAATGCCTAAGAGCAGGCACAGCCTCTGTGATCCTCCATTAGCCACTAGGGCAGAGATACCAGGAGCTGGATTAAACAGAATGATGGAGCTTCCCACCCAATCACTACTCAAGTATCATGCAGTGAACCCACTGCATTACAGAGTTCACAACACCAAATCACTCACCTTTCCTTTTATCTGTAACATTTAAAAATAATTTCTTTTCCTGACTTCTTCTGTACTACTACCATGCAAAAGCATACAAAGTAACCCATGTGTTTGCAATTCTTCTCAGTCTTTCCTTTTTTCCTACTATAAGTCTTTTCTAATTTTTCCCCACAGAGCATAGTTTTTTAGACTATTTTAGATTATGTACAGCTCTGTTGTGACTCTCCATTAGGTGAAATATCAATTCTTTCTTGGGGACTTAACTTAAGAACACATTTCCAGATTTAAGAATGATATGCTGATAAAAAGAGTACCCAGAAACAAGTGGTTAAATGAAGAAGTTTGAATTACTACTGTGAAAATCTGAAGGCTTGAAGGGGGAAAAATATTTTAGCTGGTTTTGGCACATATATATGTAAGTATATTCTTTAGAGAGGGCATTTATCCTGATTTCCAAACCAGTGCTGGCAGACTGAAGACACAGGAGTGCTTTCAGCATCAGTGAAATCCTATTGTACTAAATAATTAACAGGCAAGTTTAAACCAAATTCTAATTTAGAGGTGATCACATATATTTCCAAGAACATGCACTTACAACAATGAGGAATAAACATTTTGGAAGTGAAGAGTCATCTGTTTTAAGAACTACCTTAATGAGTTCCAATAAAGCAAACCAGTCTTGTACAGCAGTAATGGGAGAAGGCAATAGTGCTCTGGAACAGTTAAGTAAGGTTCAAGTTACCATTAGGAAAAAAGTAAAACCACTTTTTTTTAAACACATGCCTACAGAGAGCCAGTTCCAAAATGTGCTTTTTCTGTAAAGTGCCAAACTTACACCTAAAAGAAATAAAAAAATGTTAACAATGGAAGCAACCATCAACATTCTGAGTATTTAATTCAAGGGCAAGCAAGGCCAAGAGAATATGATAGCAGATACAGGAATGAAATTTTGTAACAGAACCCAAAGCTTCTGAAGGACTTACTGCATGACACTGGGCTGCCATTTAATGTAAAAGTACATGTATATAATAGGCCTAGTGATACTTCTTTGGATTTCATATAGTAAGTCCTTGGAAAGATGCAATGGATCCTGGAATTCAGTTAACGACTACAATAGTTATTCATGCTATTACAGTCTGGATTTTGATATATTACAGCTCACTACAAATGAAAGAATGTGAACGTAAAAAATCCTGATGTTGATAATGGGGCTACAACAAATTCTTCAGATGAAATATAGATCAAATATAAATACAGATTAAAACATTTAGAAAAAAATTTCAGACAAGTATTCAAACAGATAAACATTTTACACTTTGAACTATATGGCACACTATATAGTGTAAAACAAAAGTTCCACTCCTCCCATAATGAAGGTGGTAAAGCACACTTACCCACACTTGATTATCTCACTTTAAACATTATCCAGATTTTTTTTAAAAAAGCAATAAACAAATCCAACAAAAATCTTATTCACAGGGGAAAAAAGCAATGCCTAGAAGTTCTGTTATAAGATTAAAACCCTTTTATAAGACATTTTCTAAAGAAATGTACACCATAAGAGATAACCAACAGCTTTCAGAAAAACAATATGCTAAGCATGTTGGTTTAATTTATCAATGACATTATTCTGAACAGATACATACAAAATTACATTGTCAATCCATAATTAAGCAACAAACTGCAGCCATGTATTGGAAACAGACAGGTTACAAAGGTTTATCAAATATATGTATAATCAAATATATTATCAAAGTGCTGCAGCCTTATGAAAAATCATATAGAATTACATCAAATAGGAAATCCTAAATTTGTCTTTTAGAGTAAGAAGTATACAGCACACACAATTCCATTTCCATAGCACAGATACTATGCAAGCTGCTCAGAATACTAAGCAAATTAATAAAACATGCTATAGCAGAATGCAGGAAAACAAAACCAAAATTTAAGTAACCTAGGAAGCTAAGGAGCTTTCAATTTAAAATAAGTTATATTTACAAACGTATTGTACACTATTTTAACAGAATTATCTTCTCAACAAAACAACCACTCACTTCTGCATTCTTGACCTCTTCTCTGATCCATCTTAACCTTCTCACTTTACTTTAAACATGTTCAGGCCTCCTACTACAATCCAAGGCCAAAACTAGAAGCCTACATACAGCAAAAGAAAAGGATCCTTGGAAGACAAATGAGCTGGAGGGCACTACCTCAGCAGAGCAGACATTTTGTAAATTGGTTTCAGGGAACTGTCTAAAAGCAAGCAGGAGCATCTGTAAGCAGAGTTGGAAAAGCTTTATGTGGTGTGACTTGACCTTCTTTAGGTAAACAACTTCTTCCTTCATAAAGTCTCTAGTGTCTCTCTTTTCTAATAGTCAGCACTTTTAACAAGACCTCAGTGGTTGGATTTGAATTGCACACTACAGAAATAAGAAAGCTCTTCCATATTTTTGTGTTTAATTACAGGTAATGAAGACTCTACACAGTACCTGATGATGGACAGAGACATACAGGAAAGAACTTTCCCAAGGCAACCACACTATCCTTAAATTACCCACTGTTCAATTTCCTCAGCTTCTGTACAATTTAACAAAATACCATCAAATATCTTAGCTTAAAAAAAATCCATGTTAAACACCATAATTTTTTCTCAGTTTTCACAAATGTATCGTCTATTTTACTTGTGAAAAAAAACTTCTCATTTACATAAGTCTATAAAATCAATAATGTATTTTAGAAGATGAAGTTATCAAACTCATGCATTCACACATTAAACAATGCACTACAAGTTTCAAATGGAAAGCAAAATTCTCACCCATCCTTAGTCTGATCTGCCACTCCAGCCAAGAGCTGCACAGTTTTAGGATTGTGATGTGGATCTGTATGAAGTCCCAGGTATTTCTGCACAAAATCCTCTGGGGTCATGTAATGCTCACCATCTTTCTCAACGCTTGCATACTAGAGTAAAAATAAAAAACCAAAGCCACACAAACAAAAATTAAACCCTTTAGATGCTAATTATTGGTGATGACCAAATTAGTATCTTTACTGAATATAACTTAAAATGGTGCACAACTGCCAGCACATAACTGCTCTGAAACTAAGGGGCTGGAATAAAATAACAGTATTACTGTACTAGTTTTACACTACCAACAGTCAGATTTCCCTGTACAATAGATGTGTCCACATAATGACCAGTATCTTCTAATCAAAAGACAACTATGTATTTCAGAAACTGCCAGGTAATTACAAAAAATTATAAAAATTACAACCAAGCTACAGCATTCCATTTGCAGCTACACTGCAAACCTAGCACATGAATTTTCTTACAATTTCTAGTGACAGATATCTTCTGAATAATTGTTCCTGAGCTTTACTATAATTATTTTGGAAAACATAAATTATTTCTTTTCTGGTTTTGTGAGAAATAAATGTTCACACTAATTTTTATCCTGAAACTAATGTTTTGAAGAAAAAATTCACACACACAGTGATTGCTTCAGCATCTCGTGTATCTCTTCCACAATAACAGCCCCTCACAACACCTCATCACCTCTTCCTCTTCCACCCTACAGCTGTGATGGCAGCTGTTTGCAAGACTGCACTGTAAACCAGATTACTGAATTTATGGAGAATAAAAATAGAGTACTTCCATGAATACAGAAACACAAAGCAGTGGACGGGAATCCCTTAATTCAGCACTGCTGCCAATGTCACAGCACAAAGAAACTGTGGCTTCCTTGAATCACCTCTGAAAGGTTCTCTTCTCAGCCATACACACAAGTGACTGAAAAATGCCTTGCAAAGCACAGTTCTGCTGCAAGACATGAAAACCAAAGAAAATGTTATGTATGAAGGCCCATCAAACATGCATAGTATGGAGCACAGCTTCAAGAATCACTGAAATCATGTCAGCTGTATGACAGTAGAGTGCATATCGAAGACAGTCAAAATATAAATACCACTGGTGTTTCTCCAGATGCCAATTTTTCTGGGTTTATAATATATAATAATTTATAATAATACCTTCCACAATAAAAACTGTTTGGGGTAAGTTTTCTTAACAAAATTTTGAGACAAAAATAATTAACTGACAGATACACAGAGCTCCATATGAGAAGGTCATGGCATTTTGGAAGAGTTTGGCAGCAAGTCACCAAATTAAGACCCGACAAAGTAGCTAGGCATGCAAATACATTAGCCCTGTGTTTTCACCATACAACTTAAGTCAATATTCTTTCAGCCCAAAATAGGCAATTTTACATTATGACCCAATTTTAACATAAAACATAACACATCAATTAAATCTGTGTTTTTCTCAGTCTTGAACACTTGTTATTTTATAACACAACATTCTTAGTACGTATTTATAGATTGCCTCAGGTAACCAGTTGATGAGTTTCCATTAGAGTTGTTTTAAAACATCTTCACAAAAGACAAGCAGAGAAACCCCCTACTCTAGTTTAAGATGGCACTAGGTATCACCAGGATTTCAGAAACAATGCCTTGGAAATGTCTTTTTGTTTCCTTCTCCACCTTACTTGAACAGGTTACACTTGCATTCAACAGGCAGGGAATAATTCAACAATATTTTCCAAAGGCTGACTGTGTCCTGTCTAAGAAAAATAATGAAGGTTCATTAAGAAATCCAGTAACTGTTTTTCCACCCAACTCTTTTATCTTTGTGTGGTAATTTGTTACAAAATTTGTTCTTTTATGGTTGTTACTGAAGTCTGTGGTGAGCAAACACCTAGGAGGTAACTTATTTGATAATTACAGACACAGAAATGAAACTTCAATGCGTGCATTTCACAGTTACAGGATTAAGAGAAATAGCACAGATTTTTAATGCAAATCGAACTTTATCTTTTTAACAGTTTAAAACGGTTAGAAGAAGCAGGTAGCACACTTCAGAAATTCTGAAGAGAAAGGTATAAATTAAATACCCTTTAAGATACAACATAAACTGCATGGCAAGAGGGCATGTATAACACTAGAAGACAAGCATGAAGAGAAGGAAATTTAAGTAGACGCTCTATGATTAAGGTGGATGGTGACGAGGCCTAGAGCTCACATCTTCTCTTCTAACCATTTCCAAGGGAAGCCAAATTTAGGAAGGAATGCACGACCTTTAGCTGAAGTTCACAAGAGGCCAGCAGCACTTGCAGCAAAGAGTATAACATATCTGACCCCTAAACTCTTGCAATATTTCATAACAAGACTTTCTACAACTTAGTCTTGAAAATAATGATTCTCTTTTGTTTCAAAGCCTGCAACTAAGTTCGATTTCTAAGCATCAAACAAAAACACAATTTCAAACTCAACAGAATACAGAAGAAATACAAGCTCTTTTTCTATGTTTTTGTTTTTTACTGCAAAATCTCAGGTACTCAAAGGGAGAAAAGGAGAGTTTTTGTATTTTTCATTCCTCAGAGCACCTAACGATCCACAACTTCAATTGCACATAAAATCCATTTTTAAAAAAGACTGTCCGCTTTTTAGGTCAATAAAACATGTACTATCAGAAAGAAAATGGCAACATCCAGTGGTAAAATGTTCTTCCTCCCCACTGTTCTATGTATGACCACTATCAAGAACTTCAATTGCTCATTTCCAGAAGCAAGAACTTCTACTTACTGGATGTCAAGATTCATAAAGAGTTCACATTAACAACTGAATAGTGTTTTGACACCTCATTTCACTTTTTTTCATTCAAATGTGCAAAAGTTGGAAAAAAATGTTGCAGAATCACATTTTTATACTGTATTAATAAATACTTTTAAAATTATATTTTCATGTTGCTAATTTTATTACCATACTCTACTGTAATCTTTATCTACAAAAGCTGAATGCCATGTCAATCAAAAATAAACCTGTGTAGGAGTATTTTATACTAGAAAATAAATGTTGAGCTTCCACATTTTGATGCCAGCATTCTGTTTTCACTCCAGCAATGTTGCAGTGTAATCCAGTATGCAAAAGAACAGGCCACCAAAATCATGGTTGGGATATAACTCCTCTCCGTCAGGCAAAAAGGTCTCTCTCACTACCCATCATATATGGAAATTGTTAGGTGGCATAGTAGAACCAGAAGATAGGTATAAATACTTCAATAGTAGGTTTTATTATTCACAATATTAGCTCTAATTTTATACTCTTGTTTTTTTTAATAAAGCTTCTTGAATATACTGTCTAAAATTCAACATTAGGGGAAAAAAGATATCTTGGTCACTTTGAAATATCAATGTCCCTATTATGGACCTAGAACACATTTCTTGCTCTTCTTATTCCATATGCCTGATTCAAACCTTATCATAAAAGTTTTAGGATTGACTGGATTTTCCTTTCTGATCATGCTTTACTGAAACTAAGGGAGTAGAGAAAGCTTCATACTGTTATTTATACATGTTAATTCTAAGGCCTTGCAAGGGACAATATTATGAAATATATAAATCTTGAGAAATCAATTTTGAGTTCTAAAAACACCACCAGTGGTTCAACCATTTGTAAGAACACATATAAATCCCAAGGACAAAACATACAACCATGGAAGAAAAATTTTTTTGAATTCTGCAAAGGTGTATTTAAAAAAATAACCCAGTACGTTGTTGCAATTACTTGCTCCATAGAAAATTAGAAAATAGTTCAGGAACTTAATTTAATATTATAATCTGGAAATGGTGACCACAGTTTGTGCCAGCAGCAGTTTCTCCTCAATGCCTGACAGCCCCTTGAATACACTGAGCCTGCAAAGAGAACTTGTAAGCGCCCCACCAGCACCACACGAGTTTGATGCCAAGGCAAACTGATAGAAGGGCTAAACACACAAGTCTGACACTCAAACAACGTTAGCTCTTTTACCTGCAAAAAAATACTTCGCAGTTCAGCAGGATCCGCTCTTTTGGTTGAATGCGCCTGTAAACACAAGCAAATTAATGTTCCGCTTAGCCGGGCTACCGTGAGAGCGCAGGTAAAACCCGGCCGAAGGCGGCAACGCGGGGTCCCTCGCCAGACCGACAGGCCCAACCTCAGCCATGACCGGCCCGGGCAGCCGCGGGACGGCACAGGGCTCCGCGCCGGTGACAGCTGTCAGCACCGGGCTGCCTGCGGGCGGCGCGGCCCCCCGGCCCCACAGGACGGCCGCCACCGCCACCGCCGCCTCCAGGGGACCCCGGCCCGCGCCCCCCGCGGCACTTGGGCGGGCGGGGGCAGCGCGAGGGGCGCCGCCGCTCCCCCGGGGCCGCCCCGCCATCACCGCCCCCGTCGGCGCCGTTCCCCGGCCCCCGCGGAAATCCCGCAGCGGCGGCGGCCGCCTCCCCCCGCCGCCCGCCTCTCCCCGGCCCTGCGAGGGATCCGCCCGGCTCCTCCTGCCACCGGCGGCGAAGCGGGAGAGTCACCTTGACCGCCATGCTGCGCCCGCCTAGGAGGAGGAGGAGCCGCCCGCCCGCCGCGCCGCCGCAGCAGCCACCGCCTCAGCGCAGCGCTGTGGAGAGAGAGCCCGGCCCAGCCCGGCCCTGCCCTGCCCAACCCGGCCCGGCCCAGCTCGGCCCGGCCCTGCCCTGCTCTGCCCAACCCGATCCTGCCCAGCTCGGCCCGGCCCTGCCCTGCCCTGCCCAACCCGGCCCGGCCCGGCCCTGCCCTGCCCAGCTCGGCCCGGCCCCGCCCTGCCCTGCCCTGCCCGGCCCGGCCCAGCTCGGCCCAGCCCTGCCCGGACTGCGTCTGCCCTACCTAGACAGCGGCCGCGCGGGTGTGGGTCCTTGACGGCACCTCTACAGTGCAAAACTGAGCCTTTTAAAATGCTGCTCAATCTCATTTCTGGCGTAACAGATGCAGCCGTGCCCCTAAGGGTCAGCAGAGGTGTACCTATTGTTCGTAGACTGATGTTCTGGCAGCTTGGCTGCAAATCGGTTGTACCTGCGCATTTCAAACGTAGAACCAGAGGCCCAAAATCTGGTTGGAATTCAGTAACATCTGACAGGGTCTTATAATCCTTTATCAGCAGAGCATCCATATGCTTTTTACTTCAAAATGGAGGTCACAGCCTTAAGAAAAAGTAAGTTTATACTTTGTTTCAAAGTTCAATTACAGTGCTCATAAAACCTGACTTAAATAATTCTACAGGTTTTGTCTTGCTGTGCTATTTCAAGGGCCCAATGAAATGTATTTTATTCGATGCCACTGAAAACATAAAAAGGGCAACTCTGGCACTCCTCAAATAACACAGTGAGATATTACACTACAATACAGTAACTGGTAGTTTATAATTGTGGTCATAAAACAATGACTCAAATTTTAAAAAACTCTTCCCTGGAAAACAACTTTTTTTTTACTTGCATGTCAACAAAAACTTTCTGCATATAACTTAAGAGTTCACACACTACATACGTGCCTGTGTCCCAGCTGACAGCAGGAACAGCTTTGCTAGAAATCTGTCTGTTTGGTAAACATCTGACACCACCCAAGAATCTTGTTCAGCAAATTCATATACATATATATATACATTTGTGTATATATATGTATATATGCTAGCTGCAGAGTGTCATGGTTTAACCCTAGCCAGCAGCCAAGCCGCACACAGACACTTAGTTTTTCCCCCACCAGTAGGACTGGTCAGAGAATTGGAAGGGTAAAAAGTAGAAAACTCATGGGCTGAGATACAGTTTAATAGGAAAGGCAAAAGCCACGCATACAAGCAAAGAAAAATAAGGAATTAATTCACTGCTTCCCAGGGATAGGAAGGTGTTCAGCCATCTGCAGGAGGGCAGGGCTTCATCACTTGGAGCATCACTTGGTTACTTGGGAAGACAAACATCAGCACCCCAAACATCCTCTCCCTTATTCCTTCTCCTCCCCACTTTATATACTGAGCGTCATGCCATCTGGTCAAAAATATACCTTTGTCACTTGGGGACACCTGTCCCAGCTGTCTCTTCCCAACTTCTCATCCAGCCCCAACATCCTTACCAGGATGGCAGTACAAAAAGCAGCAAATACCTTGGCCCTATGTAAGCCCTGCTCAGCAATAACTAAAACATCTCTGTTTCACAGGGTATGATCCAGGATATGATCTGTGCTGTGTTCAGCACAAATCGCAGAATCACAGAACAAGCTGAATTGGAAGGGACACGGAAAGATCAAACCCACCACCCCCACACAACCCGCTGTGAAAAGTAATTCTACCCCAGCCCAAACCAGCATAGAGAGCACCAATGTGCATCAAAAGTCAGGCCTTTGAAAGAAAAAGGCAGAAATCCCCACGGACCTTCCCGCACTGGCGGCAGCAAGCGGTTCAGCATAGACAATCCGGTTTTGTTTTTTTAACTAATGACAAAGCTCCAGTTGTTTGCTCGGCCAAAACGTAACTGCAGCAATAAGCAAAGAGGTCCGTGCGTGAAGGAGCGGAGGCGGCCCCTGGGAGGGTCGCTGCCGAACCAGGGGAACGCTCTCGGTCCGTCCCGCGCTCGGGGCCGCACAAGGCCGGCGGCACCGGGAGCGCGACGCGAGCCCACACGGAGCGGCCGCACGTGAGAGGCGCTAGCGCCACTGCGCACGCGCGCCGGCCGGGCCGCGGCCTGGGAGACGGGGCCGGTCACGCAAAGCCGGCGCGAGGCTCGAGGTAGAACTGGGCGTGCGCGCGGGCTGCGCGCGCCGCACGGAGCTGCCATTGGCTCCCCGCCGGGTTTCGGCGGGCGGAAGCGGAAGCGCGCGCTCATTTCCGCCGGGCGGGCGCGCGGGTTGATTCGCTGCGCGCGGGCACTCGGACATGGCGGGTGAGTCCCGGCCCGGCCGCTCGGGGGACGGGCGCGTCGGCGCCTCGCCGTGAGGGGCAGGGGATCCCCGGGGGTTGCGCCGTGACCGGGCTGCGGAGCAGGGGAGCGTGAGCTCGGGGCCGGTGGATGCGGGTGAAGACGGACCGCGGTGAGCGCGGGCGGACGGGGAATGTGGTGTGAGGGAGAAGTGCGGCTGCCTCTCTGCCGCCCGGCTCCCATGGTCCTGCTCCTGCGTGTCTTCGGGCTTCGTGCCCCCACGGCCTGGTAGTGTTAAACCAGAGTGTATCTCCGTGTCTGTGGCCACGAGTTTGCTGGCAGTGGGCAGGAAATTAAAAACCCGAAAATGTTTTTACTTAAAAGTTTTTTGCCTTTAGTAGGATGTGGAAGAACTTTCTTATGGTACTTCTTAAATGGAGGGGGACTATGTTTGTAAAGCATTTGGAATATACCTGAAGTGAAACGTGTCATCTGTTCTGGATTAGGCTTTGGAAAACAGATTAAATGCAGATAGTTTATTTGCATTTTTCTTCCACATCCGCTTTGGAAGAGTAGCGCTGGCTTAATAATTGCTGGTGGTGTACGTGCCACTGTAGTTCATTAAGAGCTGTTTATGAAAATGACGTAAACACTTGAAATATCCTGACACATGTTACTTAAATAACATGTTATACTGAATTCTTCTTGACATAACTAAATACATACTTAATTGGTAGTAACTTAGAATACTTAATATTTTTATAGTAATGACTTTAATTTTCAGAAACTAAAAAGATATATTAGTGTGTTTTCTAGTTCCAGAAAAGTGTGTGAGATGGATCTCTTTAGCCTCTGTATTGACGTGTTGTGGCATACTGTAGCTTTTTTAATCTTTCTTGTTTGGTGGTTTTGTGTTGTGTATTTTTTTTCTTGGTTTATGACCCTTTCTCTAATATATTTGTTGAGTAATAGTGACAGATGGGACACCTCTTAACTCTTAAACCATTTTTTTCAGGACTTACTGCTATGGAGAAGAAGCTGGCTGAATACAAGTGTAATACAAATGAAGCAATTCAGCTGAAGCTAGGTAATACCACTTTTTAAATACTGTACGAGTGATACTGAAGTATTCTAGTACCTTCTTATGAAACATGTACATGTATACATCTGTGTGAATTTCTCCGTTCTAGTCAGAGTACTGATTTGATATTCTCAGATCAAATGACATGCAATTAAATTGTATAGGATGCCTTTATTTCATTTGTATGCCACCCTCACATAGTTTCTTAACTAAAGTCATCTAACTCTAGTGAAAGTGTGCATGAACAGCAAGCAGATCACCTATGGATAAACAAATGGAAGGTGGTGACTTGGTCATGCTCTCTTCTTTTTCTCAGTTCGCTTTCCTGAGGATTTGGAAGATGAGAACACAACATTTAATCCGGAGTACAGCCATCAAGTGTTTGGAGATGAGTAAGTTAAAGTTTCCAGAATCAAATTAATAGATCCCAAAGGGCAAAGTTGTTTCCAAGTCATTAAAAAACAAGAGTTTTGCTAATACTGAGTGCAGGGGAAGAAATGCTGCCCTGGTGCTGCTGCTGCATTTGCTGGTACAGGCCAGGATGCCACTGGCCTTCATGGCCACCTGGGCACATACTGACTCACCCATGTTCAGTCAGTTGTCAGCCAGCACCCCCAGCTCCTTTCCCATCTGTTCTTCCTCAAGTCTGTCACTTGTTGCCACCCAAATCCAGCAGATGAACACTTCTGTCCAGCCTAGTGTTGACTGCAGTCTGACCTAAGGAGTATTCAGATCACCAATCAAGACATTAAATAGGACTGTCCCCAGTGCCCTGGAGAATACCACAGGGGAATTTCTGTCTGGTGCATTAACTCCATTCCCCACCACTCTTTGGGGAAGGCCATCCAGACAGTAAAGAGTACACCTGTTCAGGCCAGGAGCAGCCAGTTTCTCCAGGAGAATGCTGCTATCAAAGTCTTTCCTGAAGTGTAGGTAGAAGAGTATTGTTTCTTTTATTTTGAATATGCTGAATTAATTAGTGCTGAAGTGTCATTTATTATTTTTAGTAGAGTGATATTCAACAATCTGGCCATAGATTATTAAAAAAAAAAACACCACCACAAAACAAACAAACCAAAAAAACATACAAAAAACCCCTAAGGAAAATCCAGTGGCATGTTTCTTTGGACTTCTTTAAGTAGTTGTGTTTCTTAATTCAACTTCCTTTTGAAAGCATTTGAAGTAATCCAGTTAGGATGAACTACCTATATTAAATGTAATAAATTAGCTACACAACTAGGCATTTACTGCAGCTATCATTGACAATAATTACAATTTCAGTAATTGAAGAACTCTCTCCAATCTGTTAGTTCAGCTAACAAGTAAGTTGTTCTGGCACTTACATTTCAAATTTTAAATTATGAATTGTGCTACCATAAAATAAAAATCCCAGCAAAAAAAGTTTTAGCTATGCTTTAACAAAAAAAACAGTGGCCTGTTTCTTTGTGAACATTACTCTTTTCTGCATGTTTTTTTCAGTAAAGAAATTCTTTATTCTTCATAAAAGTATAGAGTTTGTGTTCAGGCAACTCGTATTTTCAAAATGTAAAAAAGGCTTTTGTATTCTATAGTTCTTTTGCCCATACTGATTTCAGGTTAGATTGGATAACTGAACAGAAACAGTCAACTAAAAACTCCACAAGTTGCTACACCTGGTTATCTGTGCTTTGTGCACTGTATATTGAAATAGTTTATTCCAAAATATTATACTACACTGTGAATTAGTTTTAATAAATGTTAGCCATCAGTTAATGTAATGACTGTTAATGAATTAAAACAGTTGAAAAATCATAAACACAGTATTGGCTGTTTTGGGTGTTCTCTCCTGAGCAGTCACAGTAAAGACACAGGCACTGCCTTACTGAGTTCAGAATATTTCCACTAGAGAAGCGAAATAACAGAAGCAGTGTTAAGGTATTTTCTGTCTGGCTAGAGAACATCCAGCTTGATTCCCTTTTCCTATTAGGAAGCTTATTTCACCTTACTGGGACCGATTATGTGAATGTCACATGTAATGAAACCACTGTGATATGAATGCTCAGTTATATATCAAGTTCCTGCTTATTTTCTCCTTTCTCAGTGAAGTTGCTTTTGGCTACAAGGGACTCAAGATCCTCTTGTATTACATTGCTGGAAACCTGTCAACGCTCTTCCGCATTGAGTACACATCAAAAGTAAATGACAAGTTTGACTGTGTGGAGGTAAGTGCAGGTCTGCATCTGTCTTGAACGTAACATGGAGAAGGTTTACTTTGGTATGGACAGGAGTTCTAGGTTTAGTAATTGCCCATCTAAACATGGTGTAAATTAAAAGGAAATAGACAAAGCTTCCATTTGCTAAGCTAATGAAAACTTTGAAATTCATCTGTTGATTTCCCATCTCCCGATGACACTATAATCCAAATTGTGTCAAACAGAACAGTCAGATGTGAGATGCTGATGCCAAAGCCAGTTCCACAAAATAAACCTCAACTTGGCAAGTCTGTTTAATTTTCATAGTAACAGTGACCAGGAGGACGACTAGCATTGATGGGGTTTATGATGGAGAGGATCAGTGAGAGGGAAAAGGAGATTTCTGTAAGAACTTCATGAGATAGAATGCTTAACTGTCTCCCTAAACATGGAGAATAAGTGGGGCAAGAAAGAGATTATAAGCTTCTGTATGGGTTTCATGTATGCCTTACATCTTTCTTAAAAGAATGTGGTAATGCAGTTACCTGCAGGGGTTTTGTTTGGTTGTTTTTTCTCTTTCCCTGCACGTTTTCTGAGCTTATAGAATACCTGTAGAATAGCTTTTTATCTTCCTCTCCTACTGTCTGTATGTTTTCCAAATATGATTTCAGACTGTGTTTAAGTTACTACTTTCAAATTTGTCGGAATTAATTTAAATTATTTCAAGGAAAGGCCTATTGTAAAAGGAGAAACATTGGTATGACTTCATTAAAATGATTTGAAAGATTTGCCCTTCCTTGTTTTGAAGGTGTACTAGAATACTCAGTTCAACAGGGTGAGTTCCTAGACATGTCTGAAATACTTTAGAGGCTAGAGCAATATGTGTTAGGAGTGAAAGGTCATGTTCTTCAGTCTTAAGAAGGATTGTTTGGAAATAAGGAAAAAAAGGAAAGGCTGTTAGCCATATAGTAGGCATATTTAAATCAAATTGTCCAACCTTTCACTGCTGTAATTTCAAAATAGAGCAAGAATCTGCACCATAGCACTTTTTTTACATCATCTATTTTCTGTACAAATGGAAAACCCTGTTTGCTTCTCTGGTCCATCTTGCCCTGTGCACACTGCAACTTTTTTGATTGATCAGAATGGTTGCTTTTTTCAAGCCCTGTTTCCTATACTGAATTATTCCTCCAGTTTCTTTAGGGACTGAGATGGGGACAGAAAATATCTTTTTGAGCAGCACTTCTGTATGCTTTCCACAGCATTTACATGCCTTGACTGAAGGGGAAGAATGTGATTGCTTCCCTTACTGTTACTAGCACTGTACATTCAAATAAGCTACCTGTATTGCTATATCTAAACATTAAGGAGAAAAGATGTGGCTGTAGTCAATCTTTTTCTGCATTTGGATTTGCCATCAGTTTAACCACCCTAAGATAACACATTTGCAGAGGTTAAAGCATAAGCTGTTGTTACAGCAGGATGTCGATTTGAATGCATATTAACATTTATTTTTCCAAGTTAACTATTTGCTGATCTCTCCTCCTTGATGGTAATTATACTAAGACACAGACTATCCACCACACACGACAGATAATCTTGTGCTATGAATACATGGTGTTTAGGAAAGGACAGCAGCTTCTGCCTTTACCATAACTGGTTACAGGCAAGTTGGTATTAGTGCTCCACAAAGTTATTCACAGCTGTGGATTTTGTATCCAAATACCCATACAAGCTAATTCAACAGCAGGTGGTTTTGTTCTGCAACATTAAGTTTGGTTTCATTATTGCTAAAGCAGCTGCTGCTATCCCTGCTAGGGACTGACAGGAATATCCCAATACCACTATTTTTTTCTCCAAGATCATTTTGAGCATGAGGAATAGATAAAATCCTGAAATGCCAAAAGCCAGAACTCCAGTCATATTTATTTATCTTAAGGTGGTTTAGGTCCATCTTAAAGGAGATGGTATTACTGGGGAAGCCTCAGCAAAGTATGATCATGCTTTGAACAGAAGCTGACACTTACATAGTGAAAGTAAGCAGAATTTATCTCTTGAATGGAGTTCATTCTTTCAAATAACTGAAGAGAAACTGCTTTCTTCTAGTGTAAATATTAATAGCAATGACCTCTGAATTGCTTGCTGCTTTGAGATTTGCAGCTGTTCCAGTATCTTCCTTTTCGTCTGCATTTTATGATGGGATAGGGGTAAAGTATTTCACTAAACTCTATCTTGCTTTGCATCTAGTGTATGCATTTGCTTTATACAAAAGTTAATTAAAAAGTGTTGTTTCAATATTTGGTGCTTTTGTAATGTAATACTGCTGATCATTTCTCCCCTCTGAAATATGTGCACCCAGTTTTTACAGAAATTCAACTCTCAAATATGCTTCTAGTTATTTTAAATTAAGTTACTTTGAAACAGCATCTACATGGTATGCAAGTGTTATAGCTGCCTAAATAATAACTTCTAAATTAAAATTACCCAGAGTCAAATGTGACGTACAGAGATATTACCCACTTAAGCAGTCCTACTACAAATCAAGTGTAGTTACAAGCCTATACCAGATTCCTTGTCATCACCTCACATGATTTTGAGTGTGAAGGTAATACATTACAGGCAGCACTTCCATGAACCATAAGCTTAAAAACTCATGGCTGGCTTTATTCAGATTTTTGCATGCTTTGCTGTAAATGGCTTTGCCTATGTTAAACATTGCTGTAGTAGTCAACAGGATCATTTTTCTGAAGAGAAATTTGTGTGCATCCATTCCAGTTGGTAAGATAGGGGTGCTCTGCTTTGATAAAAAAAAATTTGCCTTTCACCGATATCAAAGAAATGCACAAGGGAAGGCAGTAAACACATTTGGGTAGCTCCTTGGATTATGGGCACCTTAGAGAGAAGTGTTTGAAAAGAACCTACTAAGTAATGAATGTTTCCATTAAAAAGTAAATGTTTTAATGATAAAAAAATCTTTGTGGTTGATATATTGAGATTCCAGTATTTCAGGTCTTATTAACTGACAATTGCATGGGTTAAACTTCTGCAACTGCTCAAACTGAGGTTTCTGGGATTTGCTTTGTAAGGAGGAGAGATCCTATTAGCCTTAAAATTGAAGACTGTATTTTCTTGTCAGACCTCACTCCAAGGGGAGAAAATTTTTAGGAGGCAAAAGGTGAAAATATGTTGTAGTCATAGAGAATCAAGAAGTAATATCTAGTGCTTTATTGCTAAGCCTTTGTCATATTTGAATCCTTTCTGCTGTATTGAAAACAAGACTTTTCTCTGGTGGCAGCCAGTGATGGATGTGCTACCTTACAGGCTTTGAGCAGGTCACAGATTATCTTCCTTCTTAGCACTAATGAAAAAACTTAGAAATGTGAGGGGGAGCAAAATTACTTAAACATTATGTACATAGTACTTCCTACTGTATATTCACCCTTTTTAGATGCTGTCCACATAGTTTGAGTTATTGTACTGTTGCTTGGAAGTACTGTTTTAATTCTAGATTATTTTTGCATGCTTATTCAGCTATATAAAATGAAAGTTGCTACAGACTTAGTTTTGGTTTCTTACAGATCTCTCAGTAGTGCCGACACAAGATCTGTGTAAACAATGCATCTGTACAATTTTAAAAAAGGCATTTCTAAATTATGTTCCATATCAATAGGTATTTTAATGTAATTCATTGTGTCAGAAGTGGCTGGTTTTGTGTAATGCCCTTAAATCAGTAAGTGTAAAGAAAACACATTTTAGCTAATACCAGTTTATGAAGAACAGCAAAGGCGCCAACAAGTTTATCTTTTTGAGAATGAAATGAGTGTAAAGACTGTACACATTTTTCCTGAGTTCTTACACCAGGTATTGTAGAACTGTATTCTAACTGCTTAATAGCTCTCTCTCCAAATATAAATGTAAATGTTGGTAGTACCAAACCATTAAGAAGAAAACTTGTTTGTGCTGAACTAAGTCTATCTTTCTCTACACTAAAAATGTAACTGAATGATAAAGTGCTATTCATTTGCAGGTGCATTGCTTCTGCTTAAGGGCCCATGGTTGAAAGGACAGGAATTAGTAGCATGTTGTATTAGCCTTTTGTAGTGTATTTTGTTCTAAGCATCTTAATTTCCCTGTTTTGAATGCTAAGTAGCAAGGGTCTTGGTTTTGAACTAATACCCATCATGCATGTAAACGGTGTGAAAGAGCTGCTTAGTAAGTTAACACAAAGTGTTCTTGTGTCTGCCCTTGTGGAAATAGATACAATACAAACATTACAGCTGAACTCAGGCAAACTCCATTAAGTAAAAACCTGGATTCATTGTCCAGAGAAAAGTTTGAATTGAATGTAAGCTCATTTTGTTGAATGTAATGTCAGGCTTTTAGGGGTTGTATTGAGGAGTATGGTTTTGTTAAGTTGAGACCAATTCATTAAGTTTTATTGCCTGGTGAGAAGCAGTAATACGTTATTGTGAAGCTTCATCAAATATTCATGGTTAAAAAGAAGTAGCAAATGTATTCAATCAAGTGGTCTTTTGGGGGTCTGAAAAGGATTATGAAGTCTGCTCAGCTGATAGTCTCTAACTTCGGCTGTCTGAAAAGGGTTATCTCTGAATTAAATTTTGGTGTCAGAATATTTTGTCTTTCACAGTATGTTAGACTACAGGTCAGATTTGCTGACAGTATTCATAAGTTGTACTATTTTATGTCAAACCCTGTTTTCAAAACTTTCTTTTATTAGAACGGGGGATGTGGTTGCCTGAGTTTGTACTGTTTTGCAGCTGATTCTATGGACAAGCATTTCAAGCAGCAGGCTGTAAGAATGCCAGAGTGTGCTAGCTGTCACTTTCCTATTTGGGAGCTACCATTTTTGATCTTTGTCCCTTTTTCTCTGCTTAGTTCTGCATCATCTAATACCTCTTGTGAGCTGCTTGTTTGGGAACCTGAGTTCTACAAGCCTGTGCAGGACATGCACAGCATCATCTTGGTGAATTGCTCTCTAGAAAGTCTTGGCTTCTGAATATGCTGCATTTACAGAATAGCTACCGACACTTAGTCAAGCTTGAACAAATATAACAATCTCTAAGCATAAAAATGTTCATGAACTTGGGCTGTAACCAAGTGCTTTTTGATGCTTACAAAGGCTGGATTGTGACATTTCTGATCTCATGAGTGCAGCTCCTTTACTTGCTTGGAAGATCACTAATGAACAACAAGAATGCTTGCTTTTTCTTTCTTTCCTGTTTGTTTTTTTAATTGCTGGTAGATACAGTGTCTCTCATATATATTCATTTCTTAAACACAACAGTGACATCAATGCTGTCTTTTTCAAATCTTCCACCAATCCTTCCCCTTCTTGTAATCTCCAGGCAGATGATGTTGAAAGTAAAATTAGAGAAATCATTCCGCCTGGTTTTTGCACAAACACAGATGACTTTGTGTCTCTGCTGGAGAAGGAGGTCAACTTCAAGCCCTTTGGAATGCTGCTACACACATATTCTATCCATAATGAGGAAGCTGGTGAAGATATAACTTATCAGATATACAAGGTATGAAAAATTAAGTTAAAGTTCTGGTTTTGAGCAACAAAATTAGATTTTATTTTGCAGAGATGCACCTTCTGTAGTGATTAAACTGCAGTGTATAAATACTATAATTTTACCCATTTATTAATCATTAACATGCTTTTTTGTATCAGAGAATTTAATTAAATTTTGTATAGGTTTTCCTCTTGCATCTGTGATAGGTTTCACCTGACTTCTCCTGGCTTTTTCCCTAGGCTGACATGACATGTCCAGGCTTTCGAGAATATCATGAAAGGCTTCAGACATTCTTGATGTGGTTTATTGAAACTGCTAGCTTTATTGATGTAGATGATGAAAGATGGAACTACTTTCTAGTGTAAGTACAGTTCTAAAGCAACAGTGGACCTTATTACCTCCACAAAGCCTGCATTTTAATTGTGGCTGGCCAATTATTGGAGCAGTATAATGATATTTTTCCCAGGAAAGAAAAAACATTGTTTATGAGGCTTGAGTTTTCCTCCATTATGCTTTGGGAAAGCTTGAGAATAGAGCTGAATTAAATGCTGTTGTCCGTTAGAGCCCTGAATGTAGGCTTAAACAGTAAAATGAGCTTTGCCTGTGTTTTCTTTTACTTGCCACCTATTCATCTTTATAATAGGCAAGTGCACTGAAGTGCTGTAAAGAGGTCTGATTTATCCAAGTTGCTGCACACCAATTAAGTGAATTGTACATTCAGAACATAGCAGGTGTACCCATTGGGCCCTCACAGAGTAGCTTGCTGACACTGAAAATTCAGTTGGAGAATGGAAAAGAAAATGGACACTGCATGGGAGCGCAACTGTAATTGACCTGCTTGGCTTTCTGTTTTATCTGCAGATTTGAGAAGTATAATAAGGATGGAGCTACGCTCTTTGCGACCGTAGGCTACATGACAGTCTATAATTACTATGTGTACCCAGACAAAACCCGGCCACGTGTAAGGTAATTGGCGGTGTAACTCGTGCCTTGCCTTTTATTTCAGAAGAGGGAACTGCTGAAGTTCCCAATACTTGTTTATAATAGTGTTGATTTGTTTAAAAAAATCCCCATTATTGCCTGTCTATGCACTGATTTTTTTCATTGTTCCCTTCTTGAAGCGGAGGGAATCTCAAAGAAGTTTTGAATATTTAACAATTTTAAGACAGTTTTAAGATTCTGTTAAAAATTGCATTTCAACATGAAGATTGCATGTACCTTAACATAAAATGAAATACCATTTTGTTTTTAAGATTTTGCGTTGTTTCCAAATGTTTGCATTTGAACTGAAAATGCGTTCCTTTGTTTGTAGCCAGATGCTGATCTTGCCACCATTCCAAGGAGAAGGCCATGGTGCTCAGCTGCTTGAAACAGTTCATAGATACTATATGTCTTCTCCTACAGTACTTGATATAACAGGTTTGTGTTAAATTTTTACTAAGGAGCTTTCACAGGTTGTTGGCCCACAAGCTAACTTTTATGTACATTTGTCTGAATGGAAAGCCTTTTGAAGATTTAGCTTCTGCTCATTTCAGGTTTATTAGTACCCTGGTTTACAGAAGTGTATGCAGTGTAGCTTCTCAAATACTTAACTCAGAGAGCAGCACACCAGGATAATTCTATCCCTAGCATGAACAGATTACCAGCTAATTAACTATTTTATTGTGAGATCACAGCTGAGTTTGCCAAGAGATCAAGCTTTGTCAAATTCCTTGTTCACCTTACCCCTATTAACCAAAACTCAAACTTGAGAGGGGACTCAACACACCTAACTAAAATAGCATATTAATATTAGTGTGTAAGCTGAAATATTACAGACAGTAAGAGTTTGTAGAGAACTTATGTTCTAGGAGCACATATTGCTGGCTGAAGGTATCCATGACATTAGACGTGTGTGCACAAATTCCTAAAAACAAAAGGTTGTGGAAATGACAGATAAAGGGTCCATGTTCATAACAAAACCAACAGTAAAAATTGCCACAGGTATGACATCAGTCCTGTGATTTCAGGTCTCCTATAGGAAGCAATGCAGTTCAAACACATGTTGGCCGTTCAGTTCTATGTGTAGTCTCATCTAGATTATAAATTATTCTCCATTCTAATTAAAACCCAATAGATCACTTGCTTTCATAATGTCTTGTTGCTGGAATATGGTAACAAAATAATCCACCTCATAATTTCAATCCAGTTCGTGGGAACCTAAGAAAGTATGACTTAGTTTATGCAACAGGAACTCATGTGCATCATGCATTTACTTTTTCCTTTTAATAGTACAAACCTTCACGTAGCTTTTATAATTGAGGATGAGCAAAGTGTTAACATGCTACTGCATAAATCCTATGGCATGTTCATGGCTTAGTGCCTTAATTGCAGGGTTGTAACAAACAGTAAAGTGCGCTAAAACAGGGTTCGTTTTTTTATGGAATGAAGCAGGAGAAAGTTTGTAATATTCTACATGGCACTCAAGTTATGAAAGTTAAGACTCTTAGAGAAGTATTTATTGTCCTTTTTGAGGAGCATATTGGGTTTGGACAATTTTAATATGGTGTGGATATTTAGGATATCTCATCTAAAATTGTGAAATAAAGCCTTTAATCTTTCTGTAAAGAGGAAATCAAGATTAATTAATTTCCTTGAAAAAGCTAATAATTTACTAATTCAAATTACATACGAGTTTCACGTTTGCAGCAAATACTTTGTTCTGCTTATACCTTGGCATCCTGACACAAGCAAAATATATGCTTGTAGTGCTTACTGGACAGAAACTGCCTCATTCTGCCTTTAACTAATCTTGAGTGCAAAAGAATGAATCAATTTACTTTCGTGCACTTCTCCAGTCTCTTTTGCAGAATAAGTGCTATAAGGCTTGCCGTGCAAGATTAGACCACTCATGCACAATACATTTTAACCCAACCCAGAAAAATAAATTATTAGTTGTGTGGTGCCACGTACACTATGCAGAAAAAGCTTCTATCCCAGTCCTTCTTGGTAGCTTTGTTTTGCTTTTGATCACCCTAAAACTTCAAATTTGAACTATTTACAGTATACCTCAAAACTAAAGGGAAACACAGCTGAGATGTAAGCTGGTTAGCAATACTCCACAATGCTAGCTCCCAGAAAAATGAGTGTTGAAGGGGAAGCATGGCCCTGCTACTACTTGTTTGTAGTGAGTTTATATAAAGCAAGGATAGAAGAAATGTATTCACAACATTGTACATATTTTCCTCCTGCATTAAATAGTTGCATATGGGCTCATGTTGATCTTAACTGAGGCTAGCTCTCAATTTCAGTGTTTTTTTTCTTAAAGCAATACGTTTTGATAGCTATGCTGTCTTTTTTAAGTAAAATGGAAGTAACTTGAAATCGTGATCAGCTTTTGCTTATGCCCTTTCAGCCTTTTAATTTTGGTTCATCTTGTCCTTTGGGTTATACCTTTTCCTGCCTTCCCTGCTAACAAAGACTAACTCCTGCTCAATACATGTCTTCAGCTAGTTTATTTGCACACAACAGGATATTTTCACTAGTCTTTTCCCACATTTTCCCTTTTGTTTGTGTTTCAGTAGTTCTACCACTGTCAAATACAGAATAGATGAAAGATACAAGACGAAAGGTTTATGGGCTGGTAGTCTTTTCCCAGGGAGTTAAATGGGTTTAAACAAGTCAGTTGCATAATGCATATGTACAATATGTACTGCACTGCATGCACAAAATATTAGAAGTTTCTGGGACCTGTTTGATGTCTACTGTCAAACATCGAAGCATTTTATAACAGTGCTTACCATTAAGCACATTTGTTTATATACCAATGAATACTGCACCTGATTTTGTTTTCCATAGTTCTTTGTAATTACATACCAGAGATGAGAAAACAAATCATGCTGGTAAGCTTTTTTTCTTCTTTCTAGCTGAAGATCCGTCTGAGAACTATGTGAAGCTTAGAGACTTTGTTCTTGTAAAGCTCTGTCAAGATTTGCTTTGCTTTTCCCCAGTGAAGTTAATGCAAGGCTTCAGTCAAGAAATGGTGACAGAAGCTCAACAAAAATTGAAGATAAATAAGGTATTAAATCAGTTGTAGTTGGACATAATCTTATTATAGTAGTACAATGCAATTTAAACTTAGACATGGAATTTAAGACACTGGCTTATTTTGACCATTGCTAAAGATGTATCAGGGGATATGTGGCTCATGGTTTTAGATAAATGCCTTTTTTTACCTACAAATTCTGTTCTAATAGAATTTGACATGGTTTTGATTTCTTTCAAGAGTATTTGTGCAAATAAGTGTTACTTTGGGAATGCAGAATGCTAAAGTGGCAAACAACTTACTAATGCAACTCTAAACACTTGGAGAACTAAAGAGTTGAACAATTAGATTTGCTGGTAATCTTAAGTTATCAAACTCATTTTTGAGTACAGTAGTGAAACAGAATTGCTTAATTTAAATTGTATTTGAATGTGGTGTACTGAAGACTTTAAACCTTGAAGGATGGACAGTGTGAAGCCATATTCAGATGTGTTCATGTAAATGGTGTAACTTATATAAGAAAACTGCATCTGCAGCCATGTGTATTTTAAATCTGAAAGAATAAATAAGTTTCATTTGTTTTTTTAACAGTATGTAAACATGTGGTAGTGTAACAAACAAACCACTTTATTTTTGTTCTGTTGTTCAGGAAAAATATACTTAGTCTTAAATTCTGTTTTCATGCAGATGCAAGTTAATACTTTTAAACAGCAACATAATTTCCTCCCCAGATGTCTTACTTGCTGATCCTGATACCAAAAGCACTTCAGTTTCTCCATTTACTAATTAATTTTCTGCCCCAGTAAACAGGAAACTTTAAATATGAAAATGAAACAACAATATTTAGAACTTTCAGGGGGCCTTGTGAAGGGCGGTAGGTATATGTGGATTGTTAAAATTGGCAGAGTGGATACTGCTTGGTATTGCTTAGTTTCATTCTAGTTCCAGTCCTTGTTCTTAGAAGTGTTTTTGGACTCTGGCTTCTGGGCTTTCTGCTGTTCACTTACAGTCCTTGAAGCACCTCTGTGGCTGGTGCAGCACTTCAGAGATCAGACACTGGGTGCATGGAACAAAATGGTTTTGACATAAAAAGAAAAATACTTATCATTGATCCCACCAGATAGGAGGACAGATTTATCTATGCCCCTGTCTTCTGATAAGATGAAGAATTACTCTAATATTTCAGTATTTCTCCATTTGGAATTCTGTTGAGTGACCTCTTTATTCAGATGTGGTTTTTATTCTCCTTTCTGTTCATTAGCAACACACAAGACGAGTGTATGAAATTCTCCGATTGCGTGCAACCAATATGGGTGATGCAGAACAGTCCAGAAGCTATCGCTTGGATGTTAAAAGAAGACTGGTTGGGCCCTATAAGGTGTATATGACTTAAGTATCATTTAATGTTTATCACAAGGCTAATTATACTTGATTTTACTTTAATTTCCATAAATGTAGTTGATGCCAATTATGTTGCCAATCAACTACTATTAGTTATGCAGTGTTCAGCTGACATATATACAGATGCAGAGGACATTTGTGCATAGCAGCACTGAAGATCCTGTGTTTGGCTCCTGTTCCCTGCCCAGTTCTAGCAGGAGGTTACTATTAATCTTATGCTGTCTAGCTACAAGTGGCATTATGCCCAGGTAGGTTTAAAGGGGAAAATGGTCAATTTCTTGAAGAGGTTAAAAACATTACCTTAAATAGACAAGCCAGAAATTTGAAGAGAGGTATAGTTTACACTTCAGACTAGGTATAGTTTAGATTCCTGTTCTCATTATTTCCTAGGTCTTAAGAAACCAGTTTGCTAGAAGTAATCAAGTAACGTCAACATAGGACTAACTTCGTGCAGATGGAATATAAAATAATGCCAGTGGTAAAATTCAAGCAAGTATTAAACATAGGACCACATAATTTTCTTAGTTCCTATTATTTGTGCATCCTGGATTTTCAGTGTGGTTGGTCTGTGTTGCATAAACTGACCCTTTGAAATACGGATTTAAAAATTTATATTATTAGTTGCTGATGGCATCAGTCTTTGTATCCAGAGTCAAAAAGGCCACAAATAAACATAGGTTAATTGCTGTAACTGGCATGTTAGCCACTGTTGTCAATTAAGTACTTGCCAAGCAAACCAAAATCCTGCATATAAATGTGCACAGAACACGAGGAGTACCTTGATAAGCTTAAAAACCTTCCTAAAGTAGCACTTAGCCTGTTACACCAAAATAGCAAAACTTTGCTTATAGTTATGTTGGGCTTACAGGGGCTGTTAGTGGAAATGAGAGGCCAGCATTGTATGAAATACCTCTCTGATCTGGTGATAACTTCATGTCCTGCTGAGTGCCAGGACCTTAATCAAAACATGCTGTCTTTCATGAGTGTCTTGTCTCATTTGCTAAATTTCCCTCAGTGTCCACTTTAAATAAGGTGATTTTTCAGCAACTGTTTGTTGTGACTATTACATGGTTTTAATTCACTCACTCATCACTGAGGTCCTGTAGGCAAAATACAAAATTTCATAAGCAACTTCAATTCTAGTGCTTCTAGCAGATGTTTCCACTTCAGTCTTTGCACACAATAAGTGCATGGATAATGAATGGATTTTGTGTTATTTCAGTGTGGACTCAAAAGAATCCTTGAAGTAGCCAACACTTTTTTTCCCCTCATTTTAAATTTCATGTTCTGAAATAGTCATCTTCTTTATGGTAGTCCTATCTAGTAAGCAGCTTACTCACACACTCATTTTAAACAATTTCCAATAAATTTTAGTTACAGTGCCATTTTCAAAGTTTTCAGAATGTAATGAAACTAAGTTTTAATATAGAGAGGGAAATTTTGAGGGGGAAACCAAACTTTAAACCTAATCAGGAATATTGCTGCTTACTCTAATACTGGTGTCATTTTATTACATAAACTGTTTGATAGCTTCATTTGAGCAGTGCTATACAGATGTAGAATAATTCTGAGCTGACACTCCCTTAGTTTATTAAAAGTGGTATTCCATCTTAGAATCTTTTTCTGGCTAACAGTAGCAGGGAAAAAATACTATATACAGACACCTCAGGGGAAAAACATATAATACATCTATTCCCTTTGAAGCTGTTAGATGAGCAAGGAGGTGGTTGCTAAAGATACTGAGACCTTTCTGCATGTGGCATCGCTAGACTGGGATGACTGATGTAGCAAGATGTGTTGCTCTCTGTGTAAGTAGTACTAATACAGGAAATAAAAGATTTAGTATATTAGTTAACAGCACATCATCCCAAGGTAGTTTAAAGGATGAGCAGCTTATGAAATTTCAGTTTCACTGTGGCTTCTCCATTTCTGATGAACTCTGCTTTTTAGTAGTGGATTGTGCTGGTAGACAGTTCTCCTTGATCATGTCTTTGTTCATGTCTTCCCTCTTGGAAGTAAATAGTTCTGCCGCACTGCTTTTTGTAATTGTGATACTTTGTTTGCTACTTGAATGTGCTTTTCTTCCCAATGAGCCCAACAACTTGCTCCCAAATAATCCTCTTGAAGCTGCCCAAGTAAAATGTTACTGATGGCAGTTTTCAAAATCTTGTGTACCTGGATATGCTTGTAGTATATTTAGGGGGGTGGGGATGGATATTGAAATAACTGGTTATCTGAAACATGCAAAGAGTTTGCTTTTTAGCAGGAATCTGGAACTTAAAGATGGTCTTATGGTACAGCATCAGATATAGCAGGCATTTAAAAGCTGGCATCCTTTTTTTCAGAGCTAATGTTTATAATCTAAACAGACACTCCTGTTAATTAGGCAGACTTTGAATTAATTCTAGAATGAAGTTTTAGTTGATCTACTGACAGAAGCTTGACCAGAAGATACTCATCTCTTATTTTCATTTGGGCAGCTCATCATATGTTTTCATTATCTTGCTCATTTTGACTACACAGAGCTAATGTGGAACTAAAATTTAAGCCTTTATGCTGCTTTTCACATCCTCTCAGCAAGGAAAGGTTTCTTGATTACTGGTCAGAAATGTGCTTGAACACCTCATCAGGACTTAAGCACAGAACCTCCTTTTCTGAACTTTGCCTGTCTGTGAAATCTTTGGGAGATTGTAAAAGTTTTTCTGGTTTTACTAATTTCCAGTTTACTGTAGTCTCTGATCCTCTCTCCTGACTCTCAGCATCAATCACAGAAAGAAAACAAATATTCCTTTGGGAGATAAGCATAAAATTAGAGCACAAAAGGGCTTTGATTTTGAGACTGTTAGAGTAATTTGGTGAAATTTTGTTGTTTTAATACATTGGTTCCATAGGTATTGTAAAGGTTTATTGGTAAGATACCAAGCATACATAGTACATTTTTTAAAATGAAGTGTTGAATGATACTCTGCTTTTACAAAACTAAAAAACTGAGTAGTTCAGAAATAGGTATCAGCTATATAAAAGTATATCTGGGTAAAGAAAATACAGAAGTATTTTGAGGAGTTTTTAAGAAATAGGTAAAAATCACATATGGCAGAGCAAGGACAACTCATCATCTTCCTGTTCGAATATGTTTATGCTTATAAATAATCTTATTGCTTTTCAGTGCTGTAACTGCTAGTCCCTGGTAACTTGAATGATTTGTAATAGTTCGTGAAACTTTTTCTGTGTACTGGAGGCTTAAAATTAATATTTGATAGTTATAGGGAAATTAGTTGGCTGAACAGTCATGTAAGGGGACAGCAGTGTAATTAATGTTAATGTAGGACTAAATATTCTGGTCAGATTTCTACAGTCAAGTTGTTTTTTTTTTTGCCATTCATCTTTAGCTAATCTGTTTGGTTAAGGAACAGAATTTGAAACCATTCCTCCCTTCACTAGCTCATTGGCAATACAGAAACTGTAATAAGCCTTTAACAGAACAAGCATGCTAATCAAACATGGTTACTGCTTCTCTTGGGATTAGGGACATCTTAAAGAACCAGATAGTGAAATTGAATAAATTTTAATGAAACACCATAATGATATACCATATTCTTGATAATTACTGGCTGTGTTCAAACTACTGTTTGTTTGATTGCTTAGAAAAAACAGAGAGAACTTGCCAAGATGAGAAGGTGTCTAAGACCAGAGGAGATGACTAATCAGTTGAACCAAATAGACCTAAACTTGCAACGTGAACAGTTAGAAGAGAGCTTCCAACAGCTTGTTTCAGATTACCGAAGAGTCCTAGAACGACTTGCACAAGCATGAGGATCCTACCTGTACAGGAAACTTGCAGATACCTATACAGTGTTGTAAAGCACATCCTTAATTGCCACTTAACTGCAAAAAATCTCATGTGACGTTTTAATCACATTAAAGGTGACTTGTGTTTCTGTGCATTTTGAATATTTTCTATTTTCTGCGTTGTAGATTTGAAAATGCTGTACTTTAGGTTTGGGGGGCACTTCTTTATGAAATAAACAATGTAGATTCTCAGATACAGTGTTATGTCAATTTTATTAATTTTCTTTTACCCTTATGTTTTGATCAAGACTTAACAAATACTTGAATAGCAAGTTAACACATAAATCTAGGCAATCTCAGCTTTCTCCTAACTTGATGCTCCTCGGGCTGTTCGCTTTGGATCCTGTTATACAGTGTAGGGCCTGTGCAGGTTTAATGTCATGAGCAAGATTGATTCTGTGGTCTCTCAGGTGTTTCCTGTGTACAGATTCTTTATACCCTTTGCTAAAAGGGAATCCTGCTGGAAATGAACAGACACATTCTGTTCAAGCCTCTAAACTACCTCAAGCACGTTCTTTTTCAAACCTCCAAGTTTTCAGGTTCATGATTTTCAGGAAGACACCTCACAGCTCAGGAACCAGCCAAGACAAGTCCAGTGAGGACTCCAAAAGCACTTCTACTAGTGAAAGAAACATACATCTCTGGGAAGCAAGTGCCTTTATATAGTTCCTTGATTCTGGTCTGCTATTCTGTTCTCTCACGCCTGGGATTAGTTTTTAACTATCCTGTCTGTCCTACTTCAAAGGAATAAATTATCTTTTCTGGTAGTTCAGACTTTAGAGGATTTAATCTGAATAAGGAACATTAAAATTTATTAACCGTGTTTGATGGTCCTAATGGGATTCGGGTCTAGCTTTCAAAACTGGAACTTGTAGGATGACAGTTCTCCACTCTGATGTGATGTGGAGGACGTGAAATAATTTTTAAATGTTTAGAACATGTATTTTTTTGTATTTTCTATTAAATTACTTTTAGAAATTTTAATTCTGGATTAGGATCTCTTGGCTGTTTGATATGTCTTTCATCTACTGCAGTATCCAGATCTTTTAATCAATTGTAACAGTTGTTAAATGACCTTTCCTGGTGGTAGTAGTAGTAAGGCTGAAGTTAAGTTGGGGAACTTGGGGTTTGTTTTTTTTCCTGTGAACAGTTTTGTTTTTTTACTGGACATGTTCAGATCTTGGTGATAAGTTGGAAGTGAGAGCTGAACTGAAGAATTGTGCTTAAATTTGGTTCCTGAGTAGAGGTCCAGGATATTTCTGGTGGTACTAGGTCAGCCTGCACTAACAGTCCCTGAGCTTAAGCCATTGAAGAAACTAGGACTGACAAGAAACACATTCTAGTGGGCTGTTTGCCCACTTAGAAATTACTGAGCCAAAAAGCACAAAATTGCTTTCCTTAATCACAATTTGCTTTTGCTATTCACAAATAGTGAAACTTCTCTCACACAGTGACGAGAGCAGATTTATTTTTTCGTAACAGATCAGATTTTTTTTTTTCTTTTTATGTTGATGCAGTTGAAAGAGTTTGAATTAGTGCTTCCAGTTCCTTTAGTGGTTTCTCATTCCAGTGTGGTCTTGGTAACATTCTAAGACGTTGGGATGTTCCTCTGAACTGCAAAACTTCTTGGCATAAAAAACAGGAATAAATAGCTTCTTAGAGGTCTAGAAACTTTGAATCTTTCCATCCTGCAACAGATTACAGCTTCTGCAGCTCTGCTGCCAGCAAAAACCTTGTGAGTACACCCTAATCCATTACAGTAAATTGTCAATTATCTGAAGCAATCGTTAGCAAATTAAACTAGCCCTGCTGACTTTGCCTGAAGTGATGTTAACTGTCTGGATTATCCTTTCCCTTGGCAGAGAAGGAGGCAATAATCGTGTTGGACAGCTACAAAACTACAACGGTTCTTCTGACACTGCTGGGGGTGTACATGCCAGTTTCCTTCAGTAGGCTTGTGGGATTCATCTGTTTGAGCTAACATTTTAGAGACTACGCATTTGTGGTAAAATTGACTAAATAGCCACATTTCAGGATGCTGCTAGACAAAGTCCTAGCTTGCCAGTGGATATTTTGTTCATGATTTTCAACAGGATAACAAATTTCTCGTACAGGTGAACTGCAGGCTGTTTGTCTCAAAAGTACACACAGCAGCAACTCCAGCTGTTCCGTGAGTCATATTGAGAAATAAAAAAAGTGTAATACTGTTTTATAAAAGTTTAGTAAGTTCTGTGTAATGTTTGAATTTCTATATTAACATAACTAAGAACAGGGACCTCCTACTATATTTAAACAAATACTTTGTGATGTAGTACACAACTAGTATTGTTTGACTTTTGTGTGCTGAGAAGACCTGTGAACTACTAACAGCTGTCTGTATGGAATTGCAAGTAGGTACTGGAGGGTTTCAATTGTGTGGATTTGTGAGCTGGCAAATTAACACAGGCTTAGTAGCAGCTCTTTCATTAGATATTGGGGGCATGAGAATTGGGGAGCTAAAGCTGAATGCTACTAGAGTCCTCTCCTATTCTCAGCACAATATGATGCTAAAGTAATCCTGGATTAAAAATATTTTTGTTCAAATACTTAAGATGTAATCCTAGGTTTCTTAAGGTCCTATGGTTCTTTTCAGTTATTACTAGCTAACAGAAACTTAAAGCAAGTACTAATAATAGTCTTATTAACACTAGGTTTTTGTGACTTTTTTCTGCATTTTGATAAAATCCATATTCTTCAGTCACTTCACTCAGATTTCAAGAGAACTTTGCACAACACTGATAAACCGTTTTAGAGAGTTTTTTACATTTGAATGTTCAGAATGTATATAAGATCTCTGAGTATATTTATAAAGTTTTTCATTGTAGATGCTTCTTGCATCAGGATGCTGGTTTGCCCTTCCATCACTTACAGATCCAGCCATGGCAACAGTGAATCTACTTCCAACTAATTCAGTAAAGTAGTGAATTTAGTTCAATTGACAGACACAAGTTTTCTTCCAATCTAAAGATATTGTCAATGGTGCTAATTGCAAGATTTTGCCCTAAGAGGTAAATAAAGCTCTGAAAAGTGTTCTGTGTTCAGAAACCTGGGTCAAACTGTTCCCTTTCAGGTATTTTGGAACATAAAAGTTACCTACTGCAGATACTAGCAAACAACTTCTCGTTCAACAAGTAATAATCTCAAGAAATACAACAGAATACCTATAGCTGCAGAACTGAGAAAGCAAACTACCACGAGCTGCAGGATTTGAAGAACAGTAACTGCTGTCGTTGTGGGAATAAAGGTCTGTGTGTTGCTGAAGGAGTGTCTTGGGCAGCAAATGTCTTTGCCTCCTAGGAACCAACACACAAAGCTGCTATGTGGCAGTTTAGGCAATTCAAGACTGACCTATTGTCTCTCTCTGCAATATCAGCAGGAGGGTAAGCAGCCCATAATGTCTGTATGAAGGATTTGTGTGTGCTTATATAGATTTTTTCAATTCCTTTTTTTGTCTCTTACTGAGATTTTGTTGTTCTTTATGCTTCTCCTTTATTTTATTTTATGACTGTCAGACACTAGAAAGCTTGAAAATCTGATGTTGTGTATTTTCCCATTTTACCTTTCCTCACAGTGTCAGTTCTGACCTCCTTTCTTCACTATCAAACTGTTAGAAGTAGAAATACCTGTTACATTGGTAAGCCTATCTATCATATAAAACCTTGGAGTTTCAGCCTTCAAATTTAAAATTATTCTGTAATGCTACTGCTTTGTAAAACATTGCTTGCTAGGATAAGGTGGACTTGAAAAAAAAGCACAGTAAAATATTAACATCTGTATCTCATAAGCAATTGTGTGTTGCAAATATTTCCATTTTCTGAAAAAAAAAAAAAAAAACTCAGCCTAAAGTCAGGGGAAATATTTTTCCCCATGGTGTCATTCATGATTTTCATTAATTTCAGCTGGTTTACACTGCTAGCTCTTTTTTCCAATGATCAGAAAGATTTCAGTCTAACCCTGGATTCTTTATATTAAAACATTCAATTTACAAAAGGCAGCTAACCACACCAGTGACGATACTTGGAATTGTGAGGCTAAAAATTTAGTGCAGCCAGTAAAAATGGTAGGCTATTACATAAAGCAATACAAATAGATGCAAGCTTGACTCAGGCAAGGCATGCTCTCTGCCTTCATACTGGCTTACAACTGGTGGGAAAATAGGAACAAGCTTGCCTCCCTATCACTTATCTTTTTTACAATGTAAAAAGAAAAATAATGCAACTACCAGTTTCTACCCATAGGTACTGATTCAAATACATGCTTACCAGGTTCTTTGTTCCTTGCACTGAAGCTTCAGTAATACACATTGCAAGAAACAAGATTACACACTGTATTTGTGCTTCCTTTTAGATCTTGAACAGTACAAGCTAGTGTACAAAGGCTCATTTATCTAACAGTTTTTAGATTTCCCTGTTCAGAATATTTTTAATTCTCCAGACCAGAGGCAGAGAGAAAAGGTTGGGAAAAAATGTCCTACTTTGGCTCTTCAAAGCTCATTTCAGGTACAAGGCTCCCACCCAAACTGGAGGAATCTCAGGTAATGAAGACAAAGCCTTGGAAAGACGATTCAGAATTCCCTCTTTGCCTTTACAAAAAAATCTATGTAGCAGGAGCAGTGCTGTGCACTGGGTTTTTTTCTGAGAGTAGCACTAGCTTCTTTCTTAAGTAAATAAAGAACATGTAATGCTGTAAACATTCCTCACACAGGAGGCATGTGCTCCATTTGTGGTTGTTGCACAGTTTGAGCTGAAGAGATAAAATGTAAAGAAAATCTAGATCAATGGGAAGAGCCTGACATCCCTTTTTCTGTTTCTAAATGGTAGGGCAATAAGGGAGATGTTCCATGCTCAATAGCTGCTATTTTTAGATGCTTCCCTTTCTTCTAGTTAAGCTTTTTTCTGAGTTGTATGGAGTGTTTATGTTTTACAACTTTATAGTTTCATAGAAAAGAGAAAATCTTTGCCTAGAATGAATTTAATATGATGGGGACCTGTAAATATGTTATTTTTCTTTCCCTTGAGTTGTAATATAAGTTTTATTTGGTGTAGCTTTACCTAGTTATATATATATTATATCACTGATGTAGGAGATTTCTGGGTTTTGCAAGTTCAAGGCTCCAAACTCTCTCACCCTGGATCAGATGAACATCAGTGCTGAAAAAAAGAACACATATTTGTTATTAGAGGAGGACCCAAACAGCTCCAGTGTCATCAGCAAAAGCTGCTGTGGAATTAAATCACCTTTTAAGACAATCTCAGGAAAGTCTAAGCCTCAGAAGTTAGGATCTAAGTCTAACCTCAACTGCTATACTTAAAGTAGAAGCATGTTTCTATATTACTGCATAAAAGATTTTGTGTGTGCATAAGATACAACTCTGTTGTCTTACAGGATGTTACAGATTGCTTTGAAACTTAAGTAAAAACTTAGCTTTATGTCTTCTTTAGCACAGTTTTGCTAATTTTAAGATCAGCCTGCCCAATTTTGGGAGGAAATAAAGTTGAGATTCTACATTTAGTGCTTGGTAATGTAAGAACAGAACCAACATAAGTGAAATGGGATGTGAAATATTCTTCAAGGAGAGTCTCACACAGACGTTAAATAAACCCTGCACTGAAAAGTGATTTCTCCAAAACTGCCTTTCAACCTGATGCTCAGGACATATTGAGACATCACTGTCCATCTTAAACATTTCAGGGGATTTGTCAATTGTAACCAAAAGACAATTATACACATGAAAAAGAAAGTGATGTATTGGTGACAATTTGAACAGAGCGGAGTATGATTTTTTTTTCAGGTTTGCTGTGTTAGGATCTGGTGTGTCTCTCTTTTTGGAGATATTCACCCCCACTTTACTGCTATAAAGGTCCTGAAAACTTAATCTGTTGTTTGTATTTCTTAGCAAAAGGAGAAAACCTGCATCTAAGCATAAATTAGAGGCTACTGAATAATGACTGTTGTTAGGCTTAAGATGCATCCAAAGACTGCAAAAATTACATAGTTCACTTGAAATGTTATTGATCGTAATTTGATTGATCCCTCTTGTTTTCTGGCATGCAAAAATAATTGGTCCAATCTAACCACTAGTCAGTACCTACAAGTATTTGTGAAATAGCCTGACACTTAAGGACAAGGTAATTACAAAGGTGGTAGCAGCATAACTAGAATTGCCTTCATTTTATTATGCCATCCACCAGTTTTCAGGCTGTTACAGTAAGGAATTCAGAGTTTACAGATGCAGACAAAAGCCAAGTGTTCACTTCATTTTCTCTAACAGTAGCCTCATTCCACTGAGTAGGAATGTACTTGCTGACTCAAATAAGAAAGGTGAGACTAGGCTACCTTAGAGATCTGTGTTTCTCTCCTTTAGTGACAGTTGAGGAAAACATGGCAAATAACTCGTCATACACGAATACTTCCACGTGAAGTGTGCTGTTCTCTTCAAGCACACACAAGCACACCCACTCAAGAGTATATATAGCTGCTTAGGCCAAGCAGCAGAATGTGTGATTGCTTTGCACTGCACACTGATGTTACAGAACTAGTGGTTGAGTGTCTGGATTCCTAAAGCCTTGCCAACATACAAAAGAGGGTAAAATTATGCCTAATGCAATTCACGCTCCTGAAAGAGCGTACTACATTGTAGAATTAGGGACAAAGTGAAGACATGCACATATCAGCCCTGCAAATGAAATGTGTGGAGTGAGCAGTGGGTAGGGGTGCTCCCAAGGTGTAACTGATCAGCTTAGCAATGCTTTCTCTGTATTTATTTTCTTTATCTTTATTTCTATGAAAATCTTATCATTCTCCCCTCACTGAATAACAATGATGAAACATGTCAGTTTATGCAGAACGTGGCTATAAAAAGTGGAATGTTTTATTTTTTGGAGGCAGTGCAAGGTATTGTATTGAACATTAAACTACTGTAGTCTGGATATAAGCCATATAATAGGCTGTCTATCAGGCTGTGGCAGCTGATAAAGAGATGCACCTTTACCAGCAAAGTTTAAGAGGATCACAACATATTTTTTTTAATAAGAGAATGCCTGGAATTTGCTCCTTATAAATCAGAAATGCTTGAAGTGTAATTTTTAAGTTAATAATTTTTGGGGGCTTTTTCTATAACACATGTAGGAAAATATGCTCAGCATTCCCATCTACCTTGGGCTTTGAGTCTATTCTTAATTATAAAGCTTGTGCATGGGAAGTTAAAAACTACTAATGGCTGTAACAGGAGGTAAATAAATCTGGAGATAAACAGCATCAGTTCTCATTTGACAGTTTCCTTACTTATTCTACAGTTTACCACTCTGTGTGTACACATCAACGCATGCAAGGACACGAATATCATTACATGTGTGCGAGGATGTCAGAAAGGATTACTTGGATTACTTCTGTATTTTGGAATGCATCCAGGTGGGTTTTGAATGTCTCCAGAAGACTCCAGCCCTTCCCTGGGCAGCCTGTTCCACTTCTCTGCCACCCTCAGCATAAAGCTCTGCCTCATGTTGAGATGAAATCTGTGTTTTAGTTATGGCCATCGCTGAAAAAGACTGCCAGACTGAAAAAGTTCTGGCACCATGCTCTTGGCACCTGCCTTCGAGATATTCCTTTGCATTAATTACTTAATGAAGGGTAGTTCGTATTTTATTCACTGAAGTGGTGTTTGTTTGCTTGCTTACTTACTTGGTTGAGTTTTGTTTATTTTTTAATGGCGAGAAATTATGAGGTAGTTCCAGCACTCATGGAATAGCACGGTTGCAACTCATGCGGGACGGAGCGTCCCTTTGGGCAGCTCTCACTGCCACGTCTCCCGCTGCCGAGGGAGCACTCGCCAAACCCGCTAGGGATGCTGTGGAGCTGAGCAGGGTGCGGCCGTACAGCAGGGCAGCTAGCAGCACCTCCGGGCACCGGGGAGCCGCGGACTGATGGACGGATGGACGGACGGACGGATGGACGAGCAGGTGAACGGACGGGCGCGGAGCGGAGCGGGTGGACAGGCAGACGAGCAGACGAGCGGGCGGCCAGACAGGCGGGCGGGCGGGCGGACGGACGGACGGGCGGGCAGGCAGACGAGCGGGCGCGGAGCGGGCGGCCCCGGCGCGGCGGATCCCGCCCGCCGCCCTCACGGCGGCCGAGGGTGGGAGGGGGCCGCTCCCGGCCCGCCCGCCGCCACGCTCGGCCACGTGACCGCCTCACATGGGCAGCATGGCGGCGCCCAGAGCCGCCCGCGCGCTGCGGAGCGGAGGTGAGTGCGCGCCGCCGCCGCCGCCGGGGTGAGGCGCGGGCCCGGCCGCCGCTCTGCCCTGCCTTGCCCTGCCTTGCCCTGCCCTGCCCTGCCTTGTCCTGTCCTGTCCTGCCTTGCCGTGCCCTGCTCTGCCCGCCGCCGCTCAGTCGGGGCTCGCTTTGAAATCGAGGAGCCGAAGGTCGCGCCGCCGAGAGCTGCGGCCGGGCGGGGGGCGGCGTGTGGCGGCCGGGCCTCGCAGCGGCGGCCGCAGCTGTCAAGTCTCGGCTGCTATGAAGGCGTGTTCCCCCGGCGCTGTGCCCGCCGTGGGGCCGGCACGCGGCAGCTCCCGCCCTCCCGGGGACCCCGCCGTGCGGGAAGGCTGTGGCAATGTTTTGCTCTAATTTTGCTGCGGTGATTTTTTGCTGCTGAAGTAATCTGACATAAGTATACGGGTTCCTTCTTTCTTCTGGCGACCCGTTCAACTGCAGAACTTGTTACCTGCCGGCACGCCCGCCTGTGTAAGGGCATTTCGGGCCTGCTGTCCCCAGTGTCCTGAGGTGCTCTGCCAGCACTTTTCCTACCACACAACCTTCCACGAGCCGAAGTTGGGCTCCCATGTCCTACATCCGTCATCAGCCCCACGCGCACTTAAAAACCCAACGTCTTGTCATCTGGTTAAAATAACTTAGCAAATTAAATTTGTTAAGCCTTCCTACCTTCCGTTCAGGCATCAAACCTTGTTCATCTTCCCTAGGAGGTATGCTTTGAGATTTGAGGAAGTGAAACTGTCATGTTTAAGACAAGACTGATTAAATGAAGTCAATTTTTCCCTGAATTGGACAGTTCAGTACAATTTAATTTGAAAATACTGAAAGACAAAAGTAATTTAAATTAGGTTTCTGTTCACCTAAGGGTATCTGTTCTACCTTAATTGTACAAAATTTACATATTTATAGTCTCTTTTGTGTTTTCTTTCTAATATATCTGATGCCGTTTTTTATAAATGATGAAAGTTTTCCTTAGTATGGAATTGTTTGTGCATAAGTGCGTTTGAGCAGCAACAATCTTGGAGGTTTGTATACTGATTAAATGATTTCTCCACATATCAGAAGGACTTAGGCTAGCCTAAAATAAACCCGTATTAAAAAAGAAAATTGGCTGAAAGATACTAAGAAAATAAAAAGTACTCTTTGGTAATCATATAGGGAAGTTATTTGAATAGTCTCTGCCTTGCTAATGTCAGAATTCAAGTACTTTAAACCCAAGGAGAAGGCACAAAACTCTTTAGGGTGTGAGTGATTTCCACAAACCTCTGTGAAATTCTATATGCTCAAATGCTGCATTTCAGAGTGGACTAGCAGTGGATTGAACTGCACTTTAGCTATGACTTTTTCTTGAAGAGTATTCAGAAAACTTTTTACAGGTGAGGCATAGGAATGTGAATTGAATTTACTGTTTTGTAAAAGAAAGCTGGGAAACACCCAGAACACGGACACATCAAGTCACTGTCACAGTTTGTAGTTAGAAATAGTCAGAATAGCTCACAAATAGATTGTGTGCTGATTCACTGGCTTGTAAATGGTCTGATTAGATATTATCACATTTTCATGTATTATCATAATTGAATCCCTGCTGCTTTATTGGTAATAAAGTAGATGACATGAAAGAACTGCATTTATATCTACAATTGTATCTTACATGATTTAAAGCATAGTAATCTCTTACAGATCTATTAATTTTATACAGGTAAATTATTGTAGAGTAGAAACCTACAGTAGAGTAGATTTCTTTATAATGAAATTTCAGGGTTTAGAGACATTGGGAAATAATTGATGAGAAAACATCCCATGTAAAATGAGTTACTTTCGTGTTACATACTGATATACCTGCTTCCTGATCTTGCTTCCCTAGCAATGAACAAGAATTCTGTGGTAATCTGTGTGATTTACTGTGGGCCAGGTTTTTAAAATCAGTTCAGTATAGACTGACAGGGTGTGATACATCCCTTCCATATGTAGTTTGTGTTCCCAGGCTGGCTGTTTGCTTGGGGAGGGGCTGAGCTCCTTGTTCAGCCCCTCGTGGAACTGGGAATTTGTCCACAGGCTCCTCCTCAGTGGGGAACCTGGAAACTGAGTCTGACTGGAAGCTGTAGCTGTCTCCAGTACCACAGAATGTGAGATGTTGTGAGGTGCTTCTTCTTCTGTGACTACAGAGCCTTTTAGAAATGTTTGTTTTCAAATTTTTTCTGAGAATGTTACTCTTTCCCCTCTGTTCTAAAATGAGGACATACATAAGTGTGGTTTTAAACCTTTTTTTAGTTTTTTTAAAAAAAGAGGGACATAGCTGGAGTTGATTCTGTTGCAGTACAGCTTCAAAGCCTCACACTTTCAAGTTTGCCCAGAAGTGCCAAGTCTCATTAGAAATGAGTTTTTTTGTTTGGTTGGTTTTTTTGTTTGTTTGTTTGGGTTTTTTTTTTGGCCATATAGGTCACAAGTTTGGTTCACAAATGTTGTCAGTAATGCATGGTTGAGTATTTTCTATAGTTCATAGTAAGGTTAGCCAAAACTGTGTATGTTAAAAGAATAATAAACTCTTCTCCAGCAGGGTATTTATATGAAAATCCTCAAACTATCCTGAAGCACTACACAAGTTAGAAACATTAGTTGGACTAAAAAAGAAGTTGTGGCAGGTGACTGAGGCAATGTGATCTGGTTTACATGCTTTATATAGAGTGCAGACATGTAATTTTACATAGTCTTTCTTTCTGGTCAGACATGGCTTTGACATTTACGAAGTAAACTGGTAATCAACTTTTAAATTGCCATTTTATGTTGGATTTTGTGTTTTACTGTATAGAAGTGTGCTATGGCGTCTCCATCTGAGAAGTGATTAAATAGATAAAGTAACTGCTTTACTGAATCTTTTACTGAGCAGTATTTCTGATACAGTTAATTTCTTACATTTTTTTTTTAATCTGCAGACCTTGGTAATGCTCATGGTTTTACAAAATTCAAACTTTTCAGTATTTCTGAGAGGAAGTGAAAAGACTCAAAATTAGATTTTTTTTCCCCCTGAAATCAAAGTATTCATTTCAACTTTTTTTTCAGCTGCCATGTGCTACTGAATCAGTGTGTTTCCTTCTTTCTGATGGTGCAGTTTGAAACAAAGTTATAACAGGAGTTATATTTATTTTTTTAAATTGTTATAGCTTGCTCTTTGATAAGCATATTTAACCACAAATTTCAGCATTTTAGATACCATTCTCATGTTCAGAATGAATCATGAAAATCTTCTTAGCACTGTTAATATTCAAATGGTAGAAATATCTCTTAGTATCTGTATTCTCACTGTTAAAAAGAAATTCAGAAATATAAAACTCAAACAATCCTCACCTATAGTAACTTCCAGTACTTTTAACCTAATGCTTTTTAAAAAATTAGCCACAGAATATACAGATAACACTTTTGGGGAGACTTGATTTTTTTCCTGGTATTCCAGACTTACAATTAAATGTCCTGTAGTTCTGATTTTTTTTGGCAAATGAGAAAAAAATATTTAAAATATGTGCAAGAGAGTTTTCAAGACCAAATGTGCTTGGCTGCACTGTGCAATATATGAGTTGGGCAATTAGCTGGAAGAAAATATTAATTCACATTATCCATTAATTTGTAGACAGACTCTTGTCTCCAGAATTTAACATTAGCATTATGAGCTGTAAGTGATGCATGGTGGAAGTTCAAACCATTTGACTGTAGTACACTTTCAACATTTTTTAAATGATCCTAAGGTATTTTCATCCCTGTTTCAAAAATAATCAGGCAGGCAAGGAGTTATTCCCATTTCAACTGTGCAGCAGCTCTGGGGAAGACATGCACTTTCATGGTTTGAGGCACGAGAGAAAAATATTCCCCTTTCAATAAAGTGTTTAATTGTTCTTTTCTTTCAGCTGAGAGGTAATGTGTTGTTGGCAGCACACTGTGTCTTTTTTTCTTACGAGATCTATCACTTCTGGTTGTGGGTGGATGTGTAGGGTGTGGTTTCTCTGTGAGCTTAGGTTTCTCAGCATTAGCTAAGATTGCCTTTAAATGAAGGAAAGTCATTAGCAGATGTCCTGGACAGCTCCTGAAAACCAACATTTTCTGCCACATCAACAGCTTTTGTGACCCACACCTACTCTTGTAGCCATTCATTTCAGACTAAGAAGTCTTCTCTCCTTTGTAGGAAGGTGCCCGTTGCCCTGGCACCAGAGCGTCACCATTGTGGTTACAGCTAAAACCCACATAGAGACAAAGTTAATGACAAGTTCCTGAAGAGTACTAAGTCTCAGCTTTTTGATAATGCTTTCTCTGCAATGTGTGCCTTATATCTTGGGTGCCCAGGTCCCAGGTATTGTCCTGTATCTGCCAGTGTTTAGGCTGTGATAAATCTATTACACAGGTGCTATGCCATCAGTTAAGGAAAGTAAGTCCAGCCATAATCCTTCAGGCAAAATCGACCTTGTTTGGAAATGTATTTTGCATTTATCACTTTTCACTTTGTGGAATTTTCCTTAAAGCTCACCTGGAGCTTTCTATAAGCAGAAAAGAGCTACTTTGCACTCCTGTGGCAGAGCTCTGAGACTTTTCCACCACCTGCAGAAACTCTCTGCCCTGGTGTGGTCGCTGAAGGACCATTGTCCAGCTTTGTGCATAGGCTGCTGACCCTGAAGGAAAATACCAGGAAGCTCTGGGAATGACTCTATCAAGAAAGTGGGATGCCCCATGGCAGGGAGTTGTCTTGCTGCTGTGTTTCCAAAGTGGATTTTACAGTGCTGTCTCTGTCTTCACAGTTGGACATGGGGATATCTGTGAGCAAGGACTGTTTGCATGCACAGCTTCCACACTCCCTGCCAGAGCCTGTTGTCATCTGGCATTTCCTTACCTGGCTGCAGACGTAGAGGCAAACGCTCAACATAATACCGTGTAGTAGGGTGGAAAGTCATGTCTGTGATTTTAATTCAAGACACTCAGTTCAGTGCTGCCTCTGGGCAGCACAGAAGGCAAACTTTGTCTCTCCTTTAGGTGTTGCTTCAGTCTTCTACTCTTCAGGCTCACAGATGCGGTGTTAACCAACACACAGAAATGTTAATGTTATTTTGCAAAGAACCAAATAACTGATTTAACTTCATCTGTACTCATACAGCAAATCAGGGAAATAAATAATACCACTTCACAATCTCTAGAGATTAATGAAAGGGAAGAAAAATTCTAAAACTCCTAAAATCTATACTGGAATGTGACCCTGCTGAGGCTATGTGCAGGATCAAACTGTGAAGTGTCTGGATGCTTGGTCCTTGCATGTTCTGTTACTTAAAACATCAAGAATAGTGGTAGAGTATATGACGTCTGTGGCGGCCTCAAAGTTTGTTTAGGGTAATATATAGCGTTTAAGGAGACAAAATGAAGGATTGAATCATTCCTAAAGAAATTATGGACCTCAGATAGTGAAGTATCTTGTATTTTAGAGCAGATAGCTTCACTCCCTAGAATCACAGGACCAAATGTGAGCATACAATAAAACTTTTTTTTTTTTTTTTTTTTTTTTTTTTGCCTCTGAGAACTCACAGTGCAGATCTCTAAGGCAGACAAAAGGGGCTGAAATCATGAGCACTAGCTGATGGATGGAGAAACTCTAGCACTGAGGGAGTAATTTCTGGAGGGTTTTGTGGCAGCACAGCATCAGCTGATGGATGAAACAGGGCCTGAGCCTGCCCTGCTGCCTGCTGCTCCTGTTCCAGGCAAACATCCAGTTTAGCAGTGGACTTTAGGTAAAGTGGCTTTCTAGACTGAGTTATTGAAGTTCTTTTACTCAAGTTTTTGCACTGAATTACTCTACCTAGACCAGAAGCTGAATTTAAGGTGCGTATAAAATCAACATGTGACATACCTGTAAAATTTGGGATTTGTGTGTCACAAGTGTTCTCTAGCTGTGCAGGGGAAGCCATGCTTAGCCAGTTTGGAGCACTTTAACTCATTCCTTGTGTGACTTCCCATGTACAGCTATAGTTGGAGTGTAAGATTGAGGCTACCAAAAATATTTCTATGGTGTTATGGTATTTCCTTTTTTTTTTATTCTGAAGAGATGTGAATTTTGGCTGAAGTCACCTTAAAGACAAGCTGCTTCTGGTTTTGAACCTGTTTTAATGCTAAAGCTGCAGTGGAGGCCTATGTCATGAAATCTAAGCTGGTTTTCCTTTCCATGATATTTGGATGTAGTAGACATGATGTTCTGATTGTGACAGTTGTGAATCAAGAAGAAATTTAAACAAAAGCTTAGGAGCTTTTGAACATTCTTCAGTGGCAGTCCTGCTGGTCCACTGCAATGTGTGATTTCAGAGTAGTATTTGGTCATGTATGCAGCCTGAAAAGGCCTTTTCTGTGCTAAAACTACCTGTAGGACACCCAGTTACAATGATCTTATCAGCTGAGGATTGATAATTTTCCTTTCTTTGGTTCCTCCTTCCTTCTCCACTCCCAAACAAGCGCATTCCTATAGCACTTCAAAATGCACATCTGGTGAGAGTCTTGCTGCCTCTTCTTCTGTTTGACAGTTTGACATGTTGATGTGCCATGATGGGTAGCTTGCAGTGCTTCTAGACACCACATCCCAGTGCTGTTGATCTAGCAATACTTATTAGCATGAAAATTTAATTTGAAAGTATTTTGAAGTAGTGTAGTGGGAGGAAGAGTAGGTTACAGGGCAATGACTTCTTTTTAGTGTTTTCTCTATTCAAGCCATGTGTATTTGTCACAGTAGTTTCTTTCCTAAGCATTTCTATTTAAAATCAATGTTTGTTAAAATATGGCTGTTTGCCCAATCCAGCTTTCTCATTATCTATGGGATAAGGCAAGAGAACATATATAAGAAGCAGTCTGTATGTTGTAAACTCTTTGCCTTACAGTTACTGCATCCTGTAGAAAGAGGCTGTTTGGCTACAGCCTTGTTTTAATTTCATTTTTTAGTTTTCAGTTACACATTTCTGGAGTCTCCCCGACCACTGCTGTTACCTGATGGCGCCTATATTTCATCAAGTTTAGACAAGCAGTCTACCTGGACTTAGGCCCAGAGGAGCTGCCGTAACTGATGAACATGATCCCCTCTGCCTGGGAATTCAAGACCTATAGAACCATGATTCCCAAGGGAATTGAAAGAAAAATGTGTTCAGACCTTGCCTCTTGCTTTTTTTATTTTCTTTGTTGTTTCTGTGGAGCATTGCCTTGTACTGATGGGTAGCATACTTTACCACAAGTGAAATCTGGTATTGGTTTGCGGATGATCAGGAGAAAAGATTCTTTTTAACTTACCCTGGAAACAGAAGCAGGGAAGAATAGAGTTCTCAGAGACACACATGAGTTGCTGTGACTTTCCTTCATTACTGTGTACAAATAAAGTGAGGAGTTATTAAACAAAATAGCAATAAATGTTGCAGTGTTACTGTTACAATTTTGGAAAATTGTTACAATTTTCTACTGCATCAACATTTTTAGGCTTCCAGAGTTTAGTGGATACAATTGCACAGTTTATTTTTTTTTCTTGTATGCTGCTCTTTAATCTGTTTAGTTCTGTTAGAAAAAACTGCATTATATAAAGATTGCATATTATTTTAGCTGTAGAATATTATGGTGGAGTTTTTAATTTAGAAAATGTTTTTAGATTCTTTTTTTTTTTGTGATTGCAGAGTGAATGTTAGTGTTCAATGTAATTAAATTTAATTGCATTTCCTGTATGTGACATTTTAGTTTGCTCTTATATGCCTTTATTTTCATTGGGAGTTGTAGATTTGACTTTTTTTTTTTAAGGATGGGGTTGGTGGACAGACACAAACTCACTTTAAATCAATGAAATAATAAGCTTAGAAGTCTTCTAAATTTGGGGAACTTGTAATTTCTGCTTAATGACCAGGAGTTGTTTCTTCATGTTGTTTTGGATTATATGGGCTTGTTTTTGTTTTTTTTTTTTAATAAGTTTAAAACATTAAGATGGGGAAGAGTAATTAAAGGCTGTTACTTTCTTTTTATTCTGCCTTTTATGCCCAGGTCAACTGGGCAGGCTGGCAGAGCTCTTTTAGCTACACACGTTTTTGCCATTCATTTATCTTTTGCTCCTCCTGTTTGCTTAACTAACATGTTATACCATTATTTGTACAGAGACTATTTTCTTCGAAAAAAGAAGAAAAAGTGGGGTTTGTTTTTCTGTTATTTTAACACTTTGTATGACTGACCTAGAATTGTGTTGTTTTATAATAAGGGCTTCTTCTCAGTCGGTGATTTTCTACCCTCTTTATATGACTTGTGTTTTGATTGCCAAATTCCCATGTTAACAGCCTTTTTTTTGTTTTGCCAACTGCTTCTTCTGACACTTCTTCTGACACTTTTTTGTCTGAATTACTGTAACTTTTCTCTCCCAAGGTACTCTCCCTGACCCTTGCATCTGTCTCTGCAGTTGCCATCAAGGCTTGTGTTCCTCTGACAGTGGTTCTTGGCACTCAGGTTTCCCTAGCCCTTCATCTACCCACTGCTCACTTTGGGGCTTCCTACACAGCAACCCTACCCCGAGAAGTCTCCTGCCCCAGGCACTCATTGCCAGCCAGTGCTGCACAGTATGGTGCTCTTCTTCAGGGTGCTCCTCCAGAAATGTCACAGTGAACTGCCTGGCATGCAGGCAGAAACTGCCCAACAACAGAAGGGACAAAGCTGCCCTGGGCTTGGGAGCAGACCTTCCTGGCTGTGACCTGTTGGTTCACTCTTCTTCAAGCTTTTTGAATGCTGTTTTTTTTAAGCATCCTTCAGGGGCAATGTGGACTCCCATGTGGAAAGCTGAAAAAAACTGTTAACTGACTTGCTTTTTGAATAAAAGTCTTGCTATCAAATTCCCAGGTTTTGTTGAGTCACAAGTTGTAAACAGCTGCATATCATTTGTTATGTATCAGAACCATGTAGTCTGTCCAGCTTGGATAATTAAATATTCACTTTAGCCCCAATCTTGGTTTGCTGCACTGGGTTAGAGATGTGATGGAAACAAATGTCCCATCTTAAATAGATTCACAGTCATATGTAATTACTTAACTGCAGTCACCCTCACTTCATAAGATGTGTCATGTAACCAGAATAGTGCATGTTTTAATTGTAGGAGTAAAATGCAAGACAGTATGCATGAAAATTTGCATACCACAGGGTAAGGTCCTGTAGTTTATTGGATGCAATTCAGGCAGGAAAATATTGTATGTAATTATGTTTAGTATAATAAGTGTCTCTAGAATTCTCTATTTTGTCACAGTTATTATGTTATATTGCTATGTTTCTAAAATTATCTAGGACAAGTGGATGGTAAATGTTACCAACTGGACTGTTCATTGGCAAAAGGCTTTATCTACATGATAACTGGCTGTTCCTTGGAGGACAAGGGAAGTTAGAAATTTTTTTATTTTTAATTCCCTCAAGGTACTTCATATTGAAAACTTCATTTGAGTGAAAAACTTTGGAAAGATTTTATGACATAGAAACAAGGTACGGAAAGTTTGTTTGTTGTCCTTTTAGAGATTATGTCCTCTCCAAATCAGTAATATCTTTTCCTTCGTAATTTCTGAAGAAAAAGGAGACTGTTAAAAACCGAGTGTTCAACAAGCTGCTCTGCTGCATGGAAGCCTTAGAAGGGAGAATAAAGGGCTCTTCAGAGCTCCTTGGAGGTCTTTTGGCAGACATACTCTTCTAGCAGCCTGAGAAAACTTCCATGGGTATTTTTGAAAGTCGCACTATTCTCTTTTGAGTTTAGGTTATAAATAACAGCCACTCTAACCAGCTCTATAAAGTCTCCAGCTTTCACATTTTAAAAATATTTATGTTCAGGTATTCATTGTTAAAACCTGTTTAAAGCTGAGTTTTGTTTTAGATCAAGCTTATTTTGAACCATGAAGAACTATTGCAGTAATGAACACGTTCTGAATTTATACTTTGATACTTACAGCATATTGGATGTTCTCTGTAGAAATTTGTACACTTCTCAGATTATCTGCTTCATGCTTTCTTGTACATAAATTTAAATTACATCCTGACTTAGGTATTTTTTAAAAAAGAAAGTCAATAGATGTGGTATAACATTGAAAGAAAATGCCAGGTTTGTCTCTCATATAAATTCCAGCTGTTCAGTCTCAGATGTACTGATAGACACAGGTGAAGATGGAGTTGGGCAGAAGCAACAGTGAACTCCTAGCATCCCTCCATGTAAAATGGACATGCTTTATGTAAGAAATGGTGCAGTCACTGCACATATGCTTGTATTCTGCTTGACTTCTCAACTCTTGAGTGTGCTTGTAAACTCATCTAGAGCTGTTGAGGTGAGGTCCTTGTCCACTGGACAAGGTGGATAGGCATCTCACAAAGACATGCTGGGTTGACACTGAGAGGAGGTGTTGCCTGTAGTCATTTGTGCAGGTCTGAGCATCGAGTCACACTTGTGCCTCGTGGTTGAAATGGTAGGTGAAGACAAGGCTCAATGTCATTGCCATGTCCTTTTTGAACTAACACCTGTGAGGTGCTAGGCAGGTCTGATCTCTCTGAACCATTTCTCGTTGTTCTGCACTGATTATTATTAACATAATTCCTATGAGTAGAAATGGTAGAAATGGGTGTTCTTTAAAGAAGTAAATACAGTAGTGGGTCTTGTCTGGGTTTATAAAAATTTATTCATGCTCTAATACACCCTGCTAAATCAGCAGAAGCTCATCTCATGAGAAGAGTTCTCTTCTGGGGAAGTTTAAATCAGTTGCTCAAAAAGATCAAGTTGTACCAGCAAGAATTTGTTTTGCTGGTATAACTGTCCCAGCAGCTTTCTGAGTAGTAACATTATGTTGTCTAAGAGTTTTGAGTTGTAGAGTACTCTCCTTAACTAATACATGTTTTCTGGCAAAAATGTAATTGCAGAGAAAACCAAAGACTGTAGAAGTGGCTGTTTCTAAAATCTCCTTGATAAATACAGTCTTGTTTTTGTTCATTTGGAGGCTGTTTTGTCCAAATAACTCTTCTGTAAATCTGCTTCACAAAATCAGGTATAGAATGAGGTAGCTGATGGGAAGACTTGGGCAGAGCTTGCTTCAACAGTATCCCCAGCTGTGGAAGCCAGATGTGTCTTGCAAACAGGTTGGTGAGGTTGGCAGCTGGAAGTTCTAGCAGATAAAAATAATCTGCTGATGTGTGTGGGGAAAGGCAGCAGTTCTCTCGTGTCTTCTCCGGTGTGACAAGCGGTGACCATGGACTACCAACCACTGCAGGATGAGAAAGCATGGCCCAGGCATGGACATAAGGCTTTCATTGACTGTGCCATTGCCAGGGGAACAGCCACATCAGAATCAACTTCATTGTAGCTTTTTGCCTGCTGAGTCCGATCAGGAGCCTTGACATTTAAGAAGTTGTGGCCGGGGCTGTAAGACTCAGATTCACGGTCACATCACTTTTCAGTAGGCCATGCATGTACATTGAGATAGACTTCCCATTTTCCGTGTGAAAAAATAATGCAGCAGGATTCTTAGCATGTAATTGACTGACTTGAGAAGTTCTGAGTTGAGTTTACAAATTAGTAATTGATTAAATGGATATCCCTATAGAGAATTTCATAGATTACTGCCCAGTTTTGCAGACAAGGTAGCTAAACATGCTCAGGAGAATTGCCTGTCATATTTTGCTGGCAAGTTACATTTTCTTCATCTTATGGAAAGCAAAACATTTATTTCTTCTTAGAGATTTACTATCTGTGCAGAAAAGACTGTGTAAACCCTTTTTGGTCTAGTAAAAGGAGTTTGAGACTTGAATTCTTGCAGACTCCTTGTTTACTCTGTCTACCTTAGAAAATCAGACAATAGAATAAGCCAATAAACAATAAACTGTACAAAGTGGGTGAATAATCTGGTGAAGATAGTTCAGAAATGAGGTGTTTTGGTTTTTTTTTTTTTTGTTTAGCTTAATAATATATTTTTTAATAAATTAGTCTGAATGGTAGACAATCATTCTGTTCCTTTCTGTCTGTTTTATACTTATGTTTTTCCCTTTAGCATTTATTAGAACGGCTTCCCTTTCTCTGGAAGGGCTATGTTATTTATAAATTGCCATTTTATTTGCCACATGCCATATATGAAGTGGGCCGTAGATAGCAGTTACATGGCTTGAGAATAGAACCCTTAATTTTTATGTGTTTTATAAACAATTGGCAATAAATGGCCTCATCCTGTGTCCTTTGACTTTAGTGGGAGCTCTGACAAGTGTGTTTACACCAGAAGAAGCCGGCTGCCAGCGCAGCGGAGCAGGCAGCGAGCCTTTGCTTTCAGCACAGTTGTGTGTCCCCGTGCCAGGAATGAATTTTGCCGATTCAGATTTGCTCAGTTTGTCAACACACAGCTCCCATTGAGGTTGGCAGGACGAGAATCATTCTTGGCACGGGGCCGCAGGCAGCCCGGGGAGCTGTGCCGAGGGGAGCAGTGCCCAGCCTGGCCTTCCCAGAGCCCCACTCCTGGAACATGTGTTTGCTGTTGTTGGAGTGCTGGGAAGAGTCAGTGATAAAAAGAGATTTCCTAGGTTAGTTTTCAAGGCTATTTTTTTGTGTGTGGCTGTCTGGATGATTAATGTGAATAGGAAAATACTGTTGACCCATTTAAATCATGTTAGACAACTTCCATTGCTCATCTACATAATGAAATACACACTGAACGTTACAGCCTAAGTATAAGAACCAGTGAACTACAAAAATAATATTTTACTCATTTAGATTATGAAGTAAAATATAGGACATTAGTACTAATGATAGTATTAAATTTTAAGCCATGCAAATTGCAATTGTCAGTGAAAAAGAACTATAAGTTGAAAAGGCTATTAGCATTTCAGCTTTAACAGTTAATTTGAGTAATTTCTCTTTTCTGCTGGTGTGCAGCTTAAAAAAGTCTATTGCAAAACATTTAATAGCAAGTGCAGAAGTGTTTGTTTTACATTGTTATTTAATTTCACTCATTAAAGAAATGTTAGAAATTAATTTGCAATAATAAAATATATTAACATTCTATATTGAGAGAGTGAACTGCAATTTCTACTTGGGTAAAATCAAATACAAAAGGCAAATTATTAGCAACCAACAGATGAAATAATTTTAAGCATTTATTTAAGTACCAAAGCAAAAATTAAAGCCTTTAAAAATGCGGATTTTGTCAAATAGTAACAGAATTGTCTGCATTTTAAGCTAAATACAAATTTTGAAGTGCTGAATTTAGGCTGACAGGTTTCTATGGTTACCTACCTTTCCAATAGTTTGGTGAGATGTGTAAATAGGCCTGTGAGTCACTAGTAATTATTTGGGTTTTGTTTGTTATAGTTGTAATTCTGTGTTCAGTTTGAATCTAATACAGTTCATACCACATGCTTTGGTTTATGTATATTTTAGTGTGTATGATTGACAGTGATTGAGCATTTCTTATGGAGTGCTTGGTTTTTTTGTCATAAGTGATGTATGTTGGTACTTCTGAAAACGTAAACAACTTCTTCCTGTATCACTGTTTGATAAACAGGGATTTTTATGCTAAAAAAGATCTTTGTAAATGTTGAGCGAGGAGATAAGTGAAAGGTGTTAAAAAACATTTAAAACACCTCCCAAACATTATACTGTACTCTTCCAAATTTGATCGATAATTCCATCATTGCAATTCACTCAGTGACCCAAATGTCACATATTTATGAATAAGCTTCCAAGTTACACATTAATAGCACACAGTAATGACTGACAGGTTTAAAAATAAATGTTTTAATCAGGATGCTACAAGTTATCTGCAGCAAGCTCTTGATTAGGACATCTTCTTGTGCAAAGCATTTTCTTGAAATAAAAATAAGAGCTTACTTCTGCCACCACCACAGCAGTTTAACAGAAAAAGCTGTAAACTCTTAGACCTCTCTGCTCATATATTTTGAAATCTGGATTATGGCATGTAATTCCCCAGCCTTAGACGCATTACTCTAGTAAAGGACCCATACTTAAAGGACTTATTGTCCTAACATAACTTGTGTTTTCATGTGAAAACAGGACAATAGAAGTAATTAACAACTTGTAACACAAGGCAAGAAATACTACTAGCTGTCAATTTTACTGAATGAGTAGTAACGTAATCTTACTTTATTATGGTATTCATCCCAAAGTTGCTGGCCATGTGCACTTTTCTCCTTAATTCTGAGATAAGACTGACCTGTGATTCAGAAATCATCTTGTGTCCTTAGAGATTTGGCTACAGGTGTGTGGAAGAATACTTACTGCAGAAAAAAAAAGACTGACTGCCTATTCTCTTCCCATGTGTCAAGCTACACAAAACATCCTGATACAATGTTCAGGAGCATTCCTAAATTTCCTATGCAAAGATTACTCTTATTTCAGCAATGTTGCTTGCCTACTGAAAGGGTGGGAAATAGATTTTATGGTGATCCAGACATATTTTTCCCATTTCAGGTGGAAATTTAAGAGGTTAAAGTAGATTTTTTTTTCTTAACACTTAGTTAACATTAGTGTCAGGCATATATACAGGACATAAACGTGCCAGTTGAAAAGCAGTTGTTTCACAGAGCACCTGAAAAGATTTTAACCCGGTAGGATTTAGTGAATGTTAGAGCTGTGGGTGGGTGCATATAGACAACAAGATTTGGTATTGTGCTGTGCGTAAGGACTGTTTGAATAGCTTATTATTTTAATCTGAGACAACTGCTATTTTTAAACTAACTTGTTCCAATAGTTGTTACTTTCCTACAAAATCAAAATCATTAATACAGTGACCAAATACAATACTCTTTCAAGCTAAAGTAATTTATCTTTTAAAAAATCTAAAGATATATAGAAAGTGCTTGGAAAATGTATTTAAATATGGAAGCCTAAACAAAAGCCTAATTTATTCATTTTATGATAAATTAATTTACTCAATAAAGGAATGCAGTAACATAAGAGGAATGTTTCTCCTGCTAGTCAGAGAAGTTGAAACTTGCCAGATGCTGTGATCTGGAGCCTGAATTCCCTTGCTAGTAACTGTGATTGAAACCCTTAATATTGCTTTGTCCAGCTTTTGTACTGGACTTATCTCATTTTGCAGTGATATTGCTTTAGACAACACTGTCTTTTTATTTTCTCGCGTTTTTCTGTCAGAGAGAGAAAATGTAGTAGAAATAACACTGGGATGGAAGGCTCTGTTGAAGGACTGCAATTCCCTGTTCCCAGTGTCTGTACTGCTTGATCCCATGTTCTGTAATAGACAATTCATTTCCTTTGGTATATTAATGAATATCACTCAGTTATAGTTAGATTGTACTCTTTATTTTTTAAATCCTATATTAAAAGGGGGAAGTACTGCTTAATGATACCTGAATTTTACTCAGTCAGTTATTGTATTTCTTATACTGCCTTGGTGTGACTCCCTGTGTGTATATATATATATATATACAGAACTGCTCAACTGGTCAAAGGAGATTTTGAAGGATATAATACTAATTTTTTCTTCTTGTTCATTAAAGTTGCACTGATAAGTTGCACTGTCAGTTGCTGCTGATAAAAGGTGGCATCGAGCCAGCTTCCTGAAGGAGCTATGGGGAGGGTCATGGCTTGTCATGACCTGGGCACCGGTACTTGAATGTTGTTATTATTGGGATGAAGTACCCTTAGGCTGTCATCCTTCCTGTAAATAGAAGGGGTTCTGATTCTCTGTGGTTTCCCAGTTTACCAACTTGCAGAACAGCTATTTTGTTGGCTCTGAGTTTGACTGAATAATGAATTTGAAGCACAACACTATTCCAGAAGGAACTGATTCATAATTTTAGCCTGTTAGTCTAGACTAAATCATAGTAAGTAAAGCTAAACAAGAATCTGTTTCCATGTAGTTTATATATTTACAAACTCATTTGTATTGGCATATAGCCAACAAATTGCCCAGTTCCACTCTGCATGAAGTAAGGGCAGAATTGTAATTAGCAGGGAGCGTAACTGAGGGCCACAACTGACTTCTTTCAGTGGCACGGAGGAGTGACAGTGATGCTGGCAGAGGGGCTGACTCTTCTCCCTTGGAGTCGGTCACTGTTTCACCACTGCTTTGCTTCATTGCCTCTTAGGAGAGTGACAAGAACAGTTCTGTTAATGCCTCTATTAACTAAACAAATTCTGTAATTAATTTCCAGAAAAATTAAATAAAACAATCCCAATTAGAATATCATGTTTGCAAGATACTGGCCTGTGTTTCGGTTTATCGGGGTAGGGTGGTAAGCACGCTGTTGTTGAAGTTTGCGCCAATGTGTTGCTGTTGTAACTGAAGTCACATCTATCCTGATGAATATTTCATTTCCCCAATCATGCTGTTAAAAACAGAGTGTTTTTACCCTTTCATTTCTGCTTTCTCTTTTCCAGTACCATCGTGACAGCTGTGGCTACGTCCTGTTTACAAATTGCTGCTAGTCACATTTTCAGTAGTCCTTACGGGTTTTGCTTTCCCCTAATACATCCAATTAGGAGGAAATATTTCTCACAAGCACGGACTTGCTCTTCTCCATGTAATGACATAGTTCTGCAATCCAGGAAACAGTGCTGCATGGTGTCCATGTCCACAATTTCCTGATGTGGGAAAAACGTGTGGAAAGCATCTGGAGAGGAGGAGACCCCCTTTACCAGCTTGTTTCCTGTAAGCGAAATTGGAAGACCTTGTCTGTGCAAATAGATTTCAAAATAGAGTCTGCCCTTTGACTGTCTCCATAATTACACAGCGTTCTCTGTATTTTATTTGGCTGCCAGAGCAGTTAACCCCTGGAAGTAAGGGGCTGATGATGGCGTGACCAGCACGGGTATGCAGACATGACCATGTGAATACACTCTTGTTTGGAAAAGCCTGTCGTTAAGACCTTCTTACAATATACTTTTACCAAATTTGAGAATTATCATGTGTTGGATCATGTTGATTAAGACACATTATATCCGTAATGTATGGAAAATGTGGAGGTATTAGTTGCAAAAAAGGGGGGAAAAAAGAAAAAAAAAGTTCTTTCATGGCTTTGATGTAATCAACATCTGTCAACAGAATGAATTTGCTTTTGTTTAATTTCAAGGGCTCTTGTCCTTCTACTTTGCCCAATCAGTTTCAACTTCTGCCTCAGGCATTTCCCTGTGTTGTTCTTGGAGGTTTTTTCCTTTTCCTTTTTTTTTTTCTTTCTTTCTTTTTATTTTTTTTTTTTAGCAAATGCACAGGTTATTGCATGTGAAATGTGAGCTGCTCTTCTGCTACACAGGTTACATGGAGCTGGAAAGAACCTTTAATCTTCCCCATGCTATTTTTGAAGTTTGGACATACCTTTGCATGGGGGGTTACAAAGTCAGTGTTTTATTAGACAGAGTTACAATTACAAGTAAAGATCTTTCAAACCACAGCCATTATTTTGGATTGAAAAATGGGAACACTTGGCAATTAGCAATAAGAAGCTATGTATTCTTACCTAGTTGCATTGGCTGGATTCCATATATTGTTACCCTTAGTGATTTTTTTATATCTAATTTTAAGCTTTAATCTTCAGAAGTTTCAGCAAAATGAGTATTTGCACAAGAACCTAAATTATGCTAGAGTATTAAAATTACCTGACAAGTCAAATGAAAGATCTCTAGTGTTTTACCTCCAAATTATTATATAGCAAAAAAATCTCCACAGTCATTCTTTTTTCAGTTTAAAAAGAAAGATTAAATCATGTATTTGTAAAAGAGTTGTCAGAACAATGCTTTTGATGTTGTTAACTTTATCAAGAGCAAGTTGATTTTATTTCCTAAATAGTTTTGGATATTAATTCTTGTAATCCTAAATAATTTTGCTACTGTGCTTCTCTTGATACTGTGACTGAATTATTTTAAAATATGTTAATTTATTTCTTGTCTCTTTTAAGATGTACCCTTGTATTTCTTGTAGCTCAGAACTATTATGAAGTTTTTCCATTGGTACTATTTGTTTGTTACTTGCTTAGAAAATTTAAATCTTTCATTAATAAATACCAAAAAAATGGTTGCTAACAATCACATTTGATGAATCATGTAAATTAGCAGGTTTTTGCCCAGCTACCCCATCCTTCATTCACTGGAAACATAGCTTGATAAATTGCTGTAACTGTTAAATAAGAAGCATTAGAAAAGGGCTTATGTGAGAGTTCATTTTCAACATTCCCGTTAAAAATAGTTCTTGACCAGAGGAAAATCACATTTAAATTACTAAAATCAACTTAATTAAGGGTCATTAATAGAGATACACATAAAAAACTCTCCACTCTAGGAGTGAAATGGGAGCATTTCATTATATAGTGTAACATGCATGAACAGATAACAATTAAAATAGCCCTAGAGTAAAAGGCTAATAAATATAGGGCACACTGTGCTGCAAAATCAGTCACTTAAAAATGCTCCCACCCATCATAATTCTTGAATGCCACATTCAGCCCCTCTGACTGACTCGTTTAAAAGGAAAAGAAATGCAATTTCCACACAAGATAAATTCATCTGGTAATTCAGAAGAGCTCACAGTGCACGTCTGTATTCTGAATCCAGATGAAGGTCTGGGAGCAGTGCTGCGGAATCCGCGGCTGCGGCAGGACCTGCGTGCGCACGGATTGCACAGTGGGACTCGCTGGCGGCTCCGCGCAGCAGTTGTCAGTAATTTTCTGTGCTCCATGCGTCCGAGCTGCTGATGTGATTTGGTAACGCTGCTGATAATTCTCCTCAGTGCAGCTGATAGTAAATATTCTATTGCTCGTGGCAGGTGACCTCGCCTTGCTGTTGGGGTACAGGATAAACACATAGAGGGTCAGCTTTGTATCCTGATCGTGCTGGTCTGGTACCAGCCTACCCAGCTTCACAGGCCGAGCTCTCCAGTGGCTGCACTTTCTGCTGGAAGATGCATAAATGCCATGGTTATGAACTGTCTTAATAATTGGTATACACAGAAAGCTTAACAAAAGGATGTGCTTGAGCACCGGTGTTGCAGAAGTAAATAAAGTAAATAAAGACACTGAGAAAAGCTTTGGTGGGTGTAAAGGGTGGGGAGGAGGGAATCTCTGAGCCAGACTTAGAGAATACAGACAGTTGTTCCTGTCTCAGGTGATTGATGATGTTGCTATATCGAATTAGCTGGGAATATGGGAGCTTGAAAAATAAAAGGAGCTGTGGAGGCATTAGAAGGCCTTCTTAAGGAAGGAAGTGTGTGGATGGAGTCCAGATTTTCATTACAGACCAGTAACTTCATTGTATTTTAATGCCATTTTATTTAATTTTATTTTTATTTTGTAGGAGAATGTTTTCTCTTACATTTTTTTATATTTCAAATAAAGGTTTAGTTGTCCTGTGTTTATAGTTCTTGTGATATAATTTAGGAATTGTATTTTAGAATGGTGATACTTACTTGCTTGTCTCATTTCAACTGTTCAAGTAGTAGATATTTTTGTATGCATCTGGTTCATAATGAGTAGTTAGTAGAATAACAACAGGCTACAGTACCTTATTATCCTGTTATTTTGTGACAACACTTGTGGTGTATCTTTGGGAGAATAGAGGTAAAAATTTTATTCCGAATAAAAAGATAACCCTTCTGAATGTGAGCTAGTCAATAGACGTGCCCCCATGAATATGTTTTAATATATTTAAGAGTGTGTATTTGGGGGAGCACATTGGGAGTAACTGACAAGCACACTTGCACCTTTTCTTCCCCAATTAAATTGCGACACAGTTGACAACGTGCCCGGGGAGCACTGTGGGCATCAAGCAGAGCATTTAAAATACACGGTCACATGTCCATGCCCATGTCCTCAGCTAACCACATCAGTGACTGTGGGACTTCCATATATTTGTAGTACCTTTAGCTGTGCTAAGAGCAAGATACTTCAACTGCACTTGGTAAAAGAGGCAACTCGGCTTACTGTCAGAGTGATTGCTACTTCTGATAGCCCAAAAGTTGCTGCCTCAGCAGATTATATACTTCCAAATTCCAGAAATAAGTACAAACCAGACAGGGAGTTTGTTGGATGCATTCTAGTTCATAAGCTACCAAATCAATCCAACCCCTGTTAACTGGGCAGCTCCACTTCCTTGGAGATGCTTTCTCCTGTTTTGAAGCAGGCAGCTTCCATTGGGTGCTTAGATTGTACTGAGATCTTGAGGTGAGCCTCACCCTTCAGCTCCACTTTGTTATTTGCCAACAAGTAAAACAAAAACAAAACAAAAATCCAAGCGAAAAACCCAAACAAAACAAACAAAGAAACAAAAACAACAACAACAAAACAAAAAATTTGCTTGAGTACAAGTTTCTACACCTAGGTTTTATCTTTTCAGATATTGGTACCTAAATGTAACCCAGACCAGTGCAAACAGACAATTGTGAACGTTTCTAACATTTCTAATTCAGTCTGGGTTTGGTGCATAACTCAAATCTTTTGTAAGTCAGGGAGTACTGTAAAAGGATGTATTTGAAAGATTGCACATGTGGGAGGAAGGTACAATAGAATAAAAACATGCAAGATACAAAAAAAATCTCTTCTGAAAAGAAACATTTTTCCATAGTTACAAAATATGCAGTAGATTAATTTCTTAATTTCTGTGAAATAAAAATGTTTAGTTACTTCTGTTTAAACAAAAACTTTTTACTGTAGAATAATGATTCATCTGGGTTACTTGCCACAAGATTGTTCTTGAATTTGTATACATAATGACATTTTTCAGAAGCAGATCCACTGTTATGTTAAACTTCTGTTTCAGATAAAACACTGTGCTTATATTGTAGAACATTTGAGTAGTGGAAATACACACTGTGTGTAATTGTACTGTAATTGGGCAGTGTCAATAGTACTTTTGAATTTCCTGGTTTTGATGCTAGCATTTTCTTTTGTGGTGCATTATTTTGGTTTTGATGTCTCTGAGAGCCTTTGGGCCTCAATTGCCCTTTCTTTTCCCTTTTCCCCTTTTTTCCTTTTTTCTTTTTTTTTTATTTTTTTCCTTTTTTGCAAAATACGTCATTGCCCAACAAAGTTTGAGCTATGAAACTTCTGTCCCAAATTTCCATGTGAATTAAATGGAAATCTGATTCAAATACTCCAAATAAATTGCAAATTTTAATCCATTCAATTACTTCTGGCAAAGATTAAAATATCTCCTGAAGTTTCTTCTGTTACCCCCTGAACAAAATGAGCTGTTCTCTGTGTCTTGAGCAACAAGACAAAGAGCAATATTACCTCTGTTATGCTCAAATTTGTGACCAATTCGGGAAAAATAAAGCTGAAAATACTGTATGAAATAACATTAAATCTTCTTTTTTTTGTCTTCTCTTGTCTTGTTGTTGTGCCTTATTAACTGCTTTGCCAAACCTTGAACAGTGCAAATTGCTCCAAGCAGAGGCCAGTTAGAGCATCACTCCTGTCTGTAAACTGTGGGGAATTTACCCACGCTGCTTTTTACTGCATCAAACCAAAGCAGATTTGGTATTTTATAAAGCTTCAGAGTATTGTTTGGGAAATTTTTTGTTCTTATTTCTTCTTGATCTTTCTGCTCTTTCTTAAATAGTACAAGATTTGAATTACCCTTGGCAGCTACATGAGTTTTGTGCTTTGTTTTACATGATGCACTTCTTTTTGCATACTTTCCGTTTTGTAATGTGGAAGTAGAAAAGAATGTTAATAATTTTTAATTTATCTGTTAACAGGTTCCATGACTGGCTGCCACATAATCTTTTCTTTGTGCAGTCATAACTACCTGCACAGGCACTCAAGCAATCATCAGCAAAGATGCTTCTTCTTTCAGGGACAGAGAAATGCTGCTTATAGTATAGTTTGGCCAGCCATGGTTTCTCCAGCTCACCGAGTTCCTAAGGTACTGCAATTTCTGTTACCTAATCTGTTCTTCAGCCAGTGTAGAGTTTGATTGCAGTCATGATCAAGTGTATTTGTTGTCCAACAGCTGGGGGTTGGATCATTGTGCTGTTGCTTGGTCTGGTATATGAAACAGGAGAGCTGATGTTCAGCTGTCTACCATGTTAAACACAGTGATGTGTTTAGTTATGGGGGATTTCAAACCTGGGGCTTGTTCAGTTGTAGTAGAATAAATGTTGAGTATTATAATTATCTGTCAACAATTCTGGGTCCAGATTCTTGTTTGGAGCGATTGTAGATGTTCTTACCAGAAGTCAGTAGGAATCATTCATGATCATCTGAGTCCCCTTCTGTATAAATCTCTAGCAAGCTAATTATAAAAATACTTACATTTTGCAGATGGTTTTATTATTTGGTTATGTGAGAAAGAGAATGTACAATACCTGCTGGTAGCTATCCTGCAACCCCACTGCATGTTTTAAACTTGTGGTTTTTGTGCCTGAGTGTTCTTTTTCCTTGCAACATATATTTTTTTGGTTTTATTTACTTTAGAGCCAAAAGGGACTTTTTGATGCAAATGCAAATTTAACATGTGCTCCACTTCTGGTTTCCTTTTTTTCCTTTTCTTTTTTTCCCCTGTTTAATTACAGCATACAGATTAACTGTTTAGTATCTTTCCTTTAGCCAAAAGAAACCAAAGTACCCTTTCTAAACAGTGCTTCAAATTATGTGTATTAATACTTTTTACAATTTTGTTTTTCATTTTAATATAGATTTCTTATGCCAAATATAGGGCATTTCTGTGGGCCAGATATACTAAAAAGTTGTTAAATAGGAAAGCCAGTAAGAATGATGAAAGTAGGGCTTTTAGCCCTAAAAGGCTGTGGAAGCTTTATGTGCAGGGAAAACACAGGGTTACATGCTCTATATATTTTCAAAAGCTTAAAAATAGAATTTTAAAACTTTTTTTTCTGTATTCAAATGCTTCTATTAGGATAAAGAGGAAGAAATATACTGTCATAGTGAAAAGTGTCTTCCCAGATCAGCGTTCTCAGATGTCTAAAAATCAGTCCATGTGTGTGAGCTCTGAAAATTTGAGGGCAAGTTACTACTTTTATTCAGAGTATGCCAGAAATCACAATGAAATAACAGGCTTTTTTAAGATGTTTGTGTGAAACTGTCCACGTAGACATTTGCATGTACACTGCTTGGGGCTTCTCCCTTCACAGTTCTTAGAGGTCAGTAGGATCATGTCTCAGTTAAAAGGTAAGTTCCCTCCATGGGGAAAGCAAAAATGGGGTTGCTAATCTAAGAAATGGTGTTGTTTTGTTTTGTGTTTTTTTGAACTAAGGCCCAAACTACTTCAACAGGACGTTGTTAGGGTTGACATGGCATTAATTTTGAAGAAATGGGAATCTGAAATTCTGTTGACATAAGTTCACTGCAGATAGCTTCATGGCTTTTATTGGATTAGACATAAAATACCTGTAACAGTAACAGTGGTCTTCCTATTTAAAGTCCCCATAGAGTTTATTAGTTGCCCCACTCTTTGTTACTCCTATACCCTGTTGTTGTATGGTTGTTTTGCATACAGCCAAAATGCCTACTTTGTTTTCTGCCTGCCAGCTTGACTCTCTTTTGTGAAGTCAGTGCAAAACTCACCCTGTGGCCAACATGGCAGAAAGTCAGCCTGGCTGTCATAGGTAAAGGGATTCTTCTGCAGCCAGTAAAACAGGCCAGGACCCTCTGAGAGAAAATGCATTTCCAACTCTGTGCAAGACATTACTGTTCTTATTAGCTTTCATGTTTATAAATGTTGTTAAATTGTTGTGGATTTAAAAAAATCAGATATTCAATTTCACTTCATGCAAGGGATGAGAAGTTCTTGCATGGAAAAAAATTAGGTTTATTACACTTCCCTTGACATAGCAAATTGGGATACCTTTGTGTAATGTTGTAGTTGGACAAATTTGGACACAGCATATGAACTAGACTAATGTGTAAAAGCCTCTAAATTAAAATCAGTTAAATCCTAAGGTTCTCATGGATTTCTCAATAGGAGTTTTGTTTGAATGAGAAACACAGGATTTGATCAGGTTTAATTTTGAGTCTAATTCTGTACATTTGTCCCATCACTTCCAGTGTTTAGATAACTTTTGTAGAAAATGTCCCACTTTGCAAAAGAAAATGAAGAGTTTTTAAGTCTTTCTCCCAGTTTCCTAACTTGAGACTGTCTGTGTTGGAAGTCAGCTGCAGTATCTGGGGTTTCAGCACTGGAAGGCTAACAGACTGTGTAAGTCAGTAGTAACAGGCAATGTTAAGTTCAAAAGGGCAGTGGAAGAAATACTGAGGCAGCCTTGAGGGTTTGCCCTGATGGCTTAGGAAGGTCGATACTACGACAGAAAGGGCAAGCTGCCATGAAGCAGGAGGCAGTATCTGAGAAAATGATCCCATTGTCATGCTCAGTTTTCTGATCTTCATTTTCAATCCTTTTTCTCCAAGCACATAAAGAAGCCAGACTATGTGACGACAGGCATTGTACCAGACTGGGGAGACGACATAGAAATTAAGAATGAAGATCAGATTCAAGGGCTTCGTCAAGCTTGTCAGTTGGCCCGTCATGTCCTGCTTCTGGCTGGAAAGGGCTTAAAGGTAGCAATTACAGAAGTCCCATAACAGCTTGGGTGTCTTTTATGCTTTCACTTATTTAGGTTTTGTTCCTACTTTTTTGTTCCTTTAACTTTCCTATAATGTGCATCCAACTTTAAATTTGATCCTGAAAAAATAAGGATTTATTAACTTTTGATTCAGCTCATGATATGCCTGCTACATTATTTCTGTATTTTGGACCTACGTAGTGCATAGTTACTGGCTCAGGTGTAATATCTCTGTGTTTATAATCTCCCTCTTTTCAGATTGTGTCAAATAATGTGAGCTTCTCCTAAAGCACATGCCACATTTTTTCCTTTCATTTCATGGCCCATCTACCTCATATGTCTTGCTTTCCAGCTTGGCAAGTGTACAAGCCCACACTTGGTCTGCTTTTTCCATTCCTGTCCATCCTTCACTGTCCTGTGGGATCCAGTACAACTCACAGAGCTGCCATTGGAAAAAACAGCTGCCAAATTCTATGTGGTTTTCCAGTATGCATTGATGATAAAGCCTCATGATTTCCAGAAATTTTCCTACAGTATGCTTTTTAGGATACCTCCCAAGAAAAAATGTAGAGGGGTGGAGCCTACTACCACCAGGTTTTGCAGATGAAGAAATGCTTTTTTAGCCTTGCCTTGGTATTTCATGTAATAGCATATTGGATAAGGTGAAATGGGTTGAGTAGCTATGAGATGCAGAGATAGATGGGGACTGTAGGTCAATGCCATTGACTTAAAAGGGGATTTTTCTTTAAGCTATCATCACTCTTTCAGAAAGGTTTAGTTCTGGAGCTGGAGATGGCAAATAACAAAATTGCCTGAAGCTTTAATCTTACACAGCTTTGTGCATGTTTAACTTTTTAATGTTCGATTATTTCTCAGTACAATAAAACTTACTCATTTAAAGGCATATACATGTTTCCAAAGGATCAGGATGCAGTGTGGGTTTAGAACAGTTTTTCACAAATACTTTTTGGTTGTTATCATGTGTAAATGCACATGTATGCAATATTGTGTAGTTTATAACACAGTTCATATAATGTGCCAAATCATGCATAATAGCAAAATACTACGCGTACATAATGAATGTTTTGAAGCAAAAAGGTGTATAAGGTAATAATTACATAACCAGGACCTGTGCACTGGGAGAGAGGTGGCATTTGGGGTTGCAGTGCTGAGACCATGGCCCAGGTCAGTCACAGGCTGATGGTGAGCTCTGTTTTACACAAATAAGTGTTTGTTCAAGACTCCCCTGACGGGGAGCATGCTCTAAAACTCTCCCCCATTGACAGTGAGCATCTTCTGCTTTCCAGCCTGTTGCTGCACGTGGTCAGTTTATACCCATCTGTTCTTGTGCCAACACTGCTCTTCAATTTAAACAGCTTCCTACCTTTCCTTGAATCTTCCCCTTCATGCAGGAATAGAGCTGTGCACCAGACTAAAACAAACCAAGCTCCTTTAGCCTATTCTCTATAGCTGAACTCTACATTCCTATTTTACCTGAAGAGTCCTGTCCCTCCACCTGTTCCTTTTATCTTGCTGAACCCACCTTGCACACAGTTCTCCAAACTGTCTCTTGTCTGTGCTTTAGCTCATGGCAGTAAGATCCCCCAGTATAACAAAGGTGCATTATAATCCGTGGATTCAGAGAGATATAGTTTGAACATGGTTTTGATGTTGCCATTACTGCCTGTGGGATTTCAAATTACAATACAGTATTATATATGATAGCTTTCCTGGGTCTGAGTTACAGATTTGGGAATAAAACCACAGATTCTATGACATGAAAATATTTTATTATATACCATTGAATTGTCCTGTTCCGAATAAGGGATTAGGGGCACAGCAGGTGCCACCCCAAACTTGCCCAGCTAGCAAAAGTATCTTTAAAAGTAAAGCACATACTGTTAAAAGCAGAACTTTTCACAGAGTGTAAGCCATGCAGAGACAAGAGATCTGTCTGCTGAGTATCCAAAAACCACATCAAATTGCTTGAGCAGAGCAGCAGTAGACAGCAGCCAGTCGGGTACATAGCAGTTCAGTTTGTCTGTGGGCTAAAGATGAAGATGTTTGAGCAAAGGCAGGAGCAACAAACCTGAATTTATCCAGTACCAATGGCTGCTGTATCCAATCCAGACAGCCTGCCAAGGCTGCAGCTGCCATCCCAGCTCTGAGGCTGCCATGGCTGCTGTGCT